>NC_068438.1:13549757-13849757 GCF_023373465.1 Oncorhynchus keta | reverse complement strand
ACCAGGAAGTGGGTAGGTTTCTGAGGTCGTATTGCCAGGACTGGCCAGGAGAATGGGCGAGGTACGTTCCGTGGGCAGAATTGGCCCAGAACTCTCTTCGGCATTCGTCTACGAATATGTCGCCATTCGAATGTGTACTGGGCTACCAGCCAGTCCTGGCTCCGTGGCATCAGTCAGACCGAGGCTCCTGCAGTGGAGGAGTGGGTAAAGCGCTCTAGAGAGACCTGGCGGGCAGTCCAGGATTCTCTCAGGCAGGCCAGTGAACGGCAGAAGAGAGACGCTTACCACCACCGCAGTGAGGCCCCGGGGTTCGCACCAGGGGACAGGGTCTGGCTCTCGACCCGAAACCTGCCCCTCCGCCTGCCCTGCCGGAAGCTGGGGCCGCAGTGTGTGGGGCCATTTAAAGTCCTGAGGAGGATAAACGAGGTTTGTTATAGATTGCAACTTCCCTCTTATAATCGCATTAACCCCTCGTTTCATGTGTCTCTCCTCAGGCCGGTGGTAGCTGGTCCCCTACAAGACAATGAGGTACCGGAGGTCCCTCCACCCCCTCTGGACATCGAGGGGTCCCCGGCGTACACAGTACGAGCAATTCTGGACTCGAGACGCCGGGTGAGGGGTCTGCAGTACCTCGTGGACTGGGAGGGGTACGGTCCGGAGGAGAGGTGATGGGTACCGGGGAGGGACATTTTAGAGCCTTCCCTCTTGAGGGATTTCTTCCGCCTCCACCCGGATCGGCCCGCGCCTCGTCCTCCGGGTCGTCCTCGAGGCCGGGGTCGGCGCGCTGCGGGAGCCGCGCGTCGGGGGGTACTGTCATGAACCTCGCTGAAGAGGGTGCCTCTTCCTGTTCGGGCGGGGCTCGGCGGTCGTCGTCACCGGCCTATTAGCTGCCATCGATTCCTTTTCCATTTGTGTTGGTTAGTGGTTAATTGGGTACACCTGTTTTGTATTAGGGTTTGTTTGTAGGGTATTTAAGGGCACTAGGCCCGCTGGGTATTTTGTGCGGGCTTGTTTTTTGTTACTCTGTGTTTGATGGTGTGATTTGTTTTCTTATCTTTATTCTCTGGTCTTTTTTTGTCCTGTTGTTTTGGACTGGCAACCTGTATACGCCCTGTGTGTTGGCGTGATCATTTTTCGGTTGCACCGGTGTAATAAATTTCATAAACGACAGAACCCTGCTCTCTGCGCCTGATTCCATCCACCACTCTTAGTTTTTCGTAACAGTGAGGACCAAGATGCAGCGTGGTAAGTGTTCATCATTATTTTAATAAACTGAACACTAAATACAACAAGGAACAAAAGAAACAACCGAAACAGCTCCGTCAGGTGAAAAACACACTAAACAGAAAATAACTACCCACAACCCATAGTGGGAAAACAGGCTGCCTAAGTATGGTTCTCAATCAGAGACAACGATTGACAGCTGCCTCTGATTGGGAAACATACCAGGCCAAAACCAGAAATACAAAACATAGAACAAAAACATAGAAAAAAGAACATAGAACGCCCACCCTAGTCACACCCTGGCCAACCAAAATAGAGAATAAAAAGCCTCTCTATGGCCAGGGCGTGACAGGTTCTTACAGGAGTCAAACATCTTTCTTCCCACCACAGAATTCCAGAAGCACCAGATATCTGCCACCTCAGGCAGTCACACCATTCAAACGTGTGTGTGACTCAGTTCCCATTAGCAAAAGAAACAGAACAAAAGTCTGAGAGTGTGTGAACAGCATGCTGATGATACTCATGTAGAATCCCCAAGTGTGTGTGTGTGTGTGTGTGTGTGTGTGTGTGTGTGTGTGTGTGTGTGTGTGTGTGTGTGTGTGTGTGTGTGTGTGTGTGTGTGTGTGTGTGTGTGTGTGTGTGTGTGTGTGTGTGTGTGTGTGTGTGTGTGATTGTGTGATTGTGTGAGATTGTTTGTGAAACTATGTGTGAGAGCGTCATTAACAGCCCTGCTTTCCCTAAGACTGACTCACTTCTTATTAGCACTAAACTCTCTCAAGTGTTTTCTCATGAGTCTCTATCAGAACCACTTAGAGCACTACACTGGAGGCGCACAGGGGCCCAACAGCCCACTCCACAACCCCTCAGAGAGACTGCTGACCTGGTCACACAGCTGTAGCACGGCCCACAGACCCAACCACCGCAACCAAGACACACTAGGAAAACTGCCTCTGACGGCTAGCACCACACTCCCTCTGGATTACAGGTCGACCAATTAATCGGCATAGCCAATTAATTAGGTCTGATTTCAAGTTTTCATAACAATCGGTAATCTGCCTTTTTGGACGCCGATTATGGCCGATTACATTGCAATCCACGAGGAAACCACGCTGACCACCTGTTACGCGAGTGCAACATCAAAAGGACCAAGTTGCTAGCTAGCATTAAACTTATCTTATAAAAAACAATCAATCTTCACATAATCACTAGTTAACTACACATGGTTCATGATATTACTAGGGTTGTAGCTCCCTTCAGTAACCACGAGCACAACCGTTCCTTGATTTTAACTGGCGGCTTTATGCTGTAGTTTTAGTCAGAATTATCACCTTCCGTGATAACTATAAAGTAAATGAAAAATACAGTTAAGCACACTCTTACAGCCTTCTTATCTTACGAGTGACTTATTAGCTTGGTATAACTCTGAAGTGCTTACATACATAACAGTTTAACCGGCGTTATAACGGGTTCAGATTAAACACATGAATAACGGAAAAAATACCTCATTGGCTGCTTATTACAGAAGGGAGGAAATCAAACTTCACACTTATTATTCCTGGCATGAATTCACACTTCATCCTAACATACACTCTGACGAAGGTCGAAAGCCATGCGTCCTCCGAAACACAACCCAACCAAGCCGCACTGCTTCTTAACACAGCGCACATCCAACCCGGGAAGCCAGCCACACCGATGTGTCGGAGGAAACACTGTGCACCTGGCGACCTTGGTTAGCGTTCACTGTGCCCGACCCACCACAGGAGTCGCTGGTGCGCGATGAGACAAGGATAACCCTACCAGCCAAACCCTCCCTAACCCAGACGACGCTAGGCCAATTGTGCGTCGCCCCACGGACCTCACGGCAGTGGCCGGCTGCGACAGAGCCTGGGCACGAACCCAGAGTCTCTGGTGGCACAGCAAGCACAAAATGATATTTTAAGGATTTGACCATATTAATGACCAAAGGCTCGTATTTCTGTGTGTTTATTATATTATAATTAAGTATATGATTTGATATTTGATAGAGCAGTCTGACTGAGCGGTGGTAGGCAGCAGCAGGCTCGTAAGCATTCATTCAAACAGCACTTTCCTGCATTTGCCAGCAGCTCTTAGCAATGCTTGAAGCACAGCACTGTTTATGACTTCAAGCCTATCAACTCCCGAGATTAGGCTGGCAATACTAAAGTGCCTATTAGAACATCCAATAGTCAAAGGTATATGAAATACAAATGGTATAGAGAGAAATGGTCTTATAATTCCTATTATAACTACAACCTAAAACTTCTTAACTGGGAATATTGAAGACTCATGTTAAAATGAACCACCAGCTTTCATATGTTCTCATGTTCTGAGCAAGGAACTTAAACGTTAGCTTTTTTACACATTTTGCACTTTCACTTTCTTCTCCAACACTGTGTTTTTGCATTACTTAAACCAAATTGAACATGTTTCATTATTTATTTGAGACTAAATTGATTTTATTTATGTATTATATTAAGTTAAAATTGTTCATTCAGTATTGTTGTAATTGTCATTATTACAAATATAAAAATCGTCCGATTAATCGGTATCAGCTTTTTTTGGGGTCCTCCAATAATCGTTATCGGCGTTGAAAAATCATAATAGGTCGACCTCTAGTCTGGATACAGTATATACTGTAGGCTAACATCTCTAAAGGTTCCACACACGTAACACAATACCAACATAGCATGTGAAACCTGTCACAAACTCTGTCACCTACGTAACTGACAACATATAGCATATATGATCATATAACACCCAACATAATACAATCAGTTCCTCTGGGTGTATGAATGGTAAAGCTGTTGGTGCAATTGGCTCGCCTACTTCTCTTGATAGGCAACTACTGCCTATAAGCACAGGGACAGGGCTAACGGTGTGATTTAGCACGTCTATTAGCTCACAGAGGCACAGAACAATAACAACCAACATACGCAACAAGCACTGTAACTATATTCCCACATGGGCCACGAACAAAAAAGATCTAAAGATATTTTAGAGCAAAAATGTATTGCTTCACAAGTTAAAATGATCAACTTGCTAATTGTCCTGAAGCGAATAAGGATCAATAATATTGAAAGAAGGTTCTTGTGTACATGAGAGACAGAAAGACAGAGAGAGAGACAGACAAAGAAAGAGAGACAGAGAGAGAGATTTGAGGCGGCGGGGGAAGTGGTGGTGGAAGAAGTGGGATGAGCTGCTGGCCATTCTTCAGCCCCTCACATACACACACACACACACATACACCATTTATTATGGAATTGCTTAGGAGTAGATGAGAGAGCTGTCTCCGAGCAGAACTACCACGGCAAACAAAATGAGCAAGCTTTATATCTCACAGCAGGCTGAGGATTTATTCATTCAGTAAAGCATACTGAATTATAGATGGCATAGAGATACATGAAAGTGATGGTGTGTAGGGTATAACAATAATAAAGTTTTAATGTACAATATATGGAGTTAGGATTGGTAAAACTCCCAGGTAGTCCTGATGCTACACCTGGCCAAATCTTTTCAGGTCTGAGACTAGCACCACGGGGCAGTGGTGGAAAAAGTACCCAATTGTCATACTTGAGTAAAATTACTAAATTAAAAGTAAATGTCACTCAGAAAAATACTACTTGAGTAAAAGTCTAAAAGTATTTGGTTTTAAATATACTTAAGTATCAAAAGTAAATCTAATTGCAAAAGTATACTTAAATATCAAAAGTAAAAGTAAAAGTATAAATTATTTCAAATGGCTTATAATCTGAAAATCAGATGGCACAATTTTCTTGTTTTTTAAATTCACGGATAGCTAGGGGCAGACTTCAACACGCAGACAACATTTACAAACAAAGCATTTGTGTTTAGTGAGTCCTCCAAATCAGAGGCAGTAGGGATGACCAAGGATATTCTCTTGTAAAGTGAGTGAATTGGACCACTTTCCTGTCCTGCCCAGTGTTAGCACGTACTTTTGGGTGTCAGGGAAAATGTATGGATTAAAAAGTACATTATTTTCTTTAGGAATGTAGTAAAGTAAAAGTAAAAGTAGTCAAAAATATGAATTGTAAAGTACAGATACATAAAAAAAACATTTAAGTAGTACTTTACACCACTGCCACGGGGCCACCTCATTGGACAGAGGTGTAACAATGGGATGGCCAGTGGGATCAGCAGGCCTGTAATGATTGATAATTGGGCCTCGTCAATTCATCCAGTTTATCAGGCAGTCAATATTTATGGCTGAGTCATCTGTACCGTGGGTGAGGCTGCGGGACAGCCGGCGGGGGCAGTTTAATGGCAAGCTGGTTCAACCGCACACGGACCACACTAAGGAAGATGGAAGATGTTTAGGAAGATGTAAGGCAAGCCTATGCCTTAGTGACAAATGAGACATGCTTGCAAACACCCAAACACAACTCAATGTCCCAACCATGGGCCGGTAAAGTTGTGGCAATACTGGAACAAATTCCAAGAGTCCTTTGAGTGTTTTTCTCATACAAAGAGCATTCTGTCTTGAACATGGTTATTACCTGACAATCGGTGAAGCCAATATGGTCTCTCATGTCTCAAATGATTTTCTATCCATTTTATAATGACATATCCACGTTGCCATAGCTACAGTAGCTAGGTAGCCTGAAAGCAATACGCCTTGATGAAAAAAAACATTGTGTCTGTGTATGTAAAGTACATGAGACAGAAACAGACAAAAAAGTAGTAAGAGTACATAGACATATCTGAGGGTCATATTTCATGTTTTGTCATATAATAGACACTCTTATCCAGAGCAACTTATAGTAGTGAGTGCATACATTTTATTTCGTACTGGCCCCCTGTGTGAATCAAACCCACAACTCTGGCATTGCAAGCACCATGCTCTACCAACTAAGCTACACGACAAAGACACGAAGAACGACAACCCTTGATAGACAGCAGGCTCCATCACGCCACGCTGGAATTACTCGTCAAATCCCAGATAAATTGTCTGATCTCTGAGGCACCGCTGCTTGATTTTCCTGAATGGCTCCCGGTACTGCTGACAACCTTCCTGTTGAGGGGGCGCCCAGGACATTAGCATCTATTAGCATAACTCGGAAACACCCAGAAAGACATGAGACTGTCACATAAAAGTTTCATCAGACAGCGCCTCAGGGACACAGACACATTTTCCACGCCAGAGAAGATGTTATTGTTTCTGTGCACCTGCAGAGGCACTGATAGCGAGAGTTGGTTGGCTGTCTCTCTGATAGTTCAATCAGTCGTAAAGCGGTCGGTCTGAAAAACACAATTATAATGTCTCCAAACAGCTGTTGAGAATGAGAGCTTTTCTCCCCCAAATGGATCTCCTAGTTCCACTTTGAAACATGCTCAATCACTGCTTCTGAATGTTGGTATCTTACTCCTTGGGAGAGTATAACTTGTCAAAACTCTTACTTAGACAATAGTTTGAAGTAAATGCCAAGTAATGCCAGTATTTTCCCTATCTTGCTTCCTCCTGCTGCCATACTTCACATTTACTGTAAGTGGCTCTCAGGGTTGGGTAGGTTACTTTCTAAATGTAATCTATTACAGTTACTAGTTACCTGTCCAAAATTGTAATCGGTAACTTAACTTTTGGATTACCCAAACTCAGTAATGTAATCTGATTACATTCTGTTACTTTTAGATTACTTTCCCCTTAAGAGGGATTAGAAAAAGACAAAAATGTATGTTACCAATTGAACAACATCTATTGCAGGATAAATCAATGTTAAAGTTTAATAAGCTGGCCATATATGGGATGTTAACTTTCACTTTATGGGTTGGTTATGTAGACTTCTTCTAACCCATCACTTTCTACTACATATAATAATACAGTTCAATTATATCTTTACATTAATAACCAAAGTATTTCAGAATTCCAGTCATTCCAATAAATGTTATACCCCTTGATCTTCAAGAATAGGACTTGGAAATATGGAAGTATAGATTAGCCAAATGATTTTACCTGAGCATAACCCCAAAACTATAAGGACTTATTAGCCAGCCCAACTCTGTTGTTTATGATTTTGTTGTCATGGACTGATCGCCTCCCAAGTGGCGCAGCGGTCTAAGGCACTGCATCTCAGTGCTAGAGGTGTCACTACAGACCTTGGTTTGACTCCAGGCTGTATCACAACCGGCCGTGATTGGGAGACCCATAGGGCGGCACACAATTGACCCAGCGTCGTCCGGATTAGGGTTTGGCCGGGGTAGGCTTTCATTGTAAATAAGAATTTGTTCTTAAGTTCTTAACTGACTTGTCTAGTTAAATAAAATCAAAAATTGTGCTCAATGATCGAGTTGAAAAATAAATTCTGCACTTATGGAATGGCATGCTTTGAGCACTACTGAAAAGTGCTATTTACGAGAAAAGGTATGCCATGTGCTGCATTTGCTATAGACCTATTGTTTAACTTTTTGTTGGTGACACTTTGATATCTTGATCATATGCAGCTGTTTAAACGGCAAATCCACAGATGAAACAATAACAAAACGGCCGCCCCGACCTCTGTTTTGTTAAAAAACTGAGGGATGGGTCTGGAGAAATGTAACCACACAACCAGATTAATAGACAGAGCTATGGATGCGAGACTGACCATCCATGATATCAAAAATATAGTTTTAACCATGTAATGAGGCTATAAGGTGTTTGTTTTCATTTATAATGTTTACAAACATTGGAGAAAAAGGCTTATATTTTGGGTTCTCAATGGGTGTGATGATTGAACTAAGCTCATGAGGCATTTATAAATTGTCATATAATTTAATCCAAAAATGGATATAGCAACTACAGATTGCTCATTTAAGTCTATCAACAGTGTGCGAGTTTGAGCATGTGTCCATTAGGCCTATGGATTTTTTATTTTTATGGGCATTAATTTAATTGAGCACTAAAAGCCTCACCACATTCCTGTTTCCAAGAAAGCTAAGGTAACTGAGCTAAATGACAACCCCCCTTAGCACTCACTACCGTCATCATGAAGTGCTTTGAGAGACTCGTCAAGGACCATATCACCTCCACCCTACCTGACACCCGAGACCCACTCCAATTTGCTTACCGCCCCAACAGGTCCACAGACGACGCAATCGCAATCACACTGCCCTAACCTATCTGGACAAGAGGAATACCTATGTGAGAATGCTGTTCATCGACTACAGCTCAGCATTTAAGACTATAGTACCTTCCAAACTCATCATCAAGCTCAAGACCCTGGGTCTCGACCCCGCCCTGTGTAACTGGGTCCTGGACTTTCTGACGTGCCGCACCAGGTGGTGAGGGTAGGAAACAACATCTCCACCCCGCTGATTCTCAACACTGGGGCCCCACAAGGGTGCGTTCTGAGCCCACTCCAGTACTCACTGTTCACCCACGACTGCGCGGCCATGCACGCCTCCAACTCAATCATCAAGTTTGCAGACGACACTACAGTGGTAGGCTTGATTACCAACAACGAAGAGACGGCCTACAGGGGGGAGGTGAGGGCCCTCGGAGTGTGGTGTCAGGAAAATAACCTCACACTCAAGTCAACAAAACAAAGGAGATGATCGTGGACTTCAGGAAACAGCAGAGGGAGCACCCCCCTATCCACATCGATGGGACAGTAGTGGAGAGGGTAGAACGTTTTAAGTTCCTCTGCGTACACATCACGGACAAACTGAAATGTTCCAACCACACAGACAGCATCGTGAAGAAGGCGCAGCAGCACCTCTTCAACCTCAGGAGGCTGAAGAAATTCGGCTTGTCACCAAAAACACTCACAATCTTTTACAGATGCACAATCAAGAGCATCCTTTCGGGCTATATCACCGCCTGGTACGGCAACTGCTCCGCCCATAATCGTAAGGCTCTCCAGAGGGTAGTGAGGTCTGCACAACGCCAGAAGGCAAGGTCAGTACAGGTGCATCAAAGCCGGGACCGAGAGACTGAAAAACAGCTTCTATCTCAAGGCCATCAGACTGTTAAACAGCCATCACTAACATTGAGTGGCTGCTGCCAACATACTGACTCAACTCCAGCCACTTTAATAATGGAAAAATGTATGTAATAAATGTATCACTAGCCACTTTAAACAATGCCACTTCATATAATGTTCACATACCCTACATTACTCATCTCATATGTATATACTGTACTCTATACCATCTACTGCATCTTGATGTCATGTATCACTAGCCACTTTAAACAATACTACTTTTATATGTTTACATACCCTACATTACTCATCTCATATGTATATACTGTACTCTATACCATCTACTGCATCTTGCCTATGCCGTTCTATACCATCACTCATTCATATATATTTTTTATGTACATATTCTTATTCATTCCTTTACACTTGTGTGTATAAGGTAGTTGTTGTGAAATTGTTAGGTTAGATTACTCGTTGGATATTACTGCATTGTCGGAACTAGAAGCACAAGCATTTCGCTACACTAGCATTAACATCTGTTAACCATGTGATGTGACAAATAACATTTGATTTGATTTGATTGTATTCCATCGGTAGGGATCCGCACTGTGCAGCTGTCGCAAGAGCGCATTTTTCACTGGCTGTCCACTGGTTTCAAAAACAGTGATTGATAGGCAGCTTAAACTTCTTGAATTCAACCATTATTGGGTTCAAATACACATTTAGATTTGTGAACAGCCGTCCACAACAACCACAATCCGTACGGCGCAAATAGCTAAAGAGCAGCAGTGTGATTCACATCTATGCGCTATGTAGATATTAATAATAAGTGATATCCGTATCACCACTCATGTCATCCTTACCTCCAAGCGTTTATTCAAGTTGGATAGTCTTTGGATGCCGACAGCTGTCGCACCATTGGAACACATAGCTTGGACTCAAAAGCCTATTTCATCTCTTTTCCCGCGATCCATCAAACACATTTGGTGTGTCATGATAGTGGTCTCTAATTTATGGTCAGACTCGCTGACGTTGAACAAATTTAAACCTGCTCCTTTTTTCAATGCTGATTTGAATGTCATTCAGAAAACAGAGAACTGTCAAATATTGTTTTTAAAAAACATCCTTTCTGAATTGAAAAGTAATCCTCAAAGTAATCATCTAATTTTTCAAAAGTATCTGTAACCTGATTACAATATTGTTGATGGTAAAGTAACAGATTATAGTTACAGTTTTTTTTGTAATCCTTAACATGTAACGTTACTCCCCAACCCTGGTCGCTCTGCTAAATGACGAAAATGAGAAATGTAAATGTGGGTCGGCTGAATAGTTGTGGTGTTACATTGTGTTACAGCTAGTGTTACATTGTTATAGTTGTTTCTTCAGAAAAAGACAAGGCATTACATTTACATGTTAGTTATTTAGCAGACGCTCTTATCCAGAGCGACTTACAGTTAGTGCATTTATCTTAAGATAGCTAGGTGGGACAACCACATATCACAGGCACTGAAAGTACATTTCTTCTCAATAACAATGTAATCCATTTTAGAATAAGGCTGTAATGTAAATGTGGAAAAAAATGCGGAAAAAGTCAAGGGGTCTGAATACCTTCCCGATGCACTGTATATTCGGCTTTATCTAATGTGAATATGCATGTACACATCCATGATTGTATGCAGACACGTCTTTTGGGAACTGTTACGTGAATTATGTTATCAATGTTCATAAACGGAACTTCAATCAAACTGCTCAGTCTGCAACCCAGAATTTGTAAGATTATAGTTGAATGAAACAGACAGAGTCCCAGCTACAATAGACAAAATGTTTATTCACGAGGACGTCCCAGTCCGTTGTACAAAACCATCCATTTTATACTGGCTCCTTAAGCACATACCTTCACACACAAACAGCAGGTATCCTACGCACATACTGTATCACTACCCAGCCGACAAAGATTAGGGAGACTGTGAGAAGCACTCCCTGTCCTCCCCCAAGATTAGGGAGACCATTGGGAAGTACTCCCTGCCTTCCTCCAAATCTCTCATAGCCAGGTCGGCACCGAATTCTGCTCAGACAGTCTGTGTTTAAGATACTATAAAGATATATTGTACAGATATATTGTTTTACCCTAATTCTGACTAAAACTACACACATCATTAATTATATTTTTACTGACTAAAACTACACACACCATTAAGAATAGTTTTATGATTCAAATCAATTTCATTTGATTTCAGGGTGGAATTTTCGAAGCATTAATTTAAACATATACATTCCATTATCAAATATAAATTCCATTATCAAATATAAATTCCATTCTCAGGAACCCAAACTGGCTGCGCCTTTGCGCCATCGTACGCTATCGTGCATACACGCAGGTTAAAATATCAAAACAAACTCTGAACCAATTACATTAATTTGGTGACAGGTCGAAAAGCATTAAACATGTATGGCAATTTAGCTAATTAGCTTGCACTTGCTAGCTAATTTGTCCTATTTAGCTAGCTTGCTGTTGCTAGCTAATTTGTCCTGGAATATTAACATTGAGTTGTTATTTTACCTGAAATGCACAAGGACCTCTACTCTGACAATTAATCCACACATAAAACGGCCAACTGAATCGTTTCAAGTCATCTCTCCTCCTTCCAGGCTTTTTCATCTTTGAACTTATATAGTGATTAGCATCTAAACTTTCATTGTATTAACCACGACAACTGACAACAATGTTCGTCTTTCAATCACCCACATGGGTATAACCAATGAGGAGATGGCACGTTTGGTACCTGCTTCTATAAACCAATGAGGAAATGGGAGAGGTAGGACTTTCAGAGGGATCTGTGTCAGAAATAGAAAGGAGTTCTATTTAAGTCCTTGGCGTCACAGACATGGACATGAATAACATGGATTTCTAAATGTATTTTGCGATGCTTGCGCACGCGACGTGTCCGGTCTGGTCAGCATGTAATGAGAGTTAAACATGCTCGCAAAATAAATGTAGGAATCTATGTTATTCAATTATTGCCCCCACACTGCATTCGCACGCCAACGAGCGTCTAGTTTCCAAGGGCTAAAATAGAAGTAATTCTTCTTCTATGCGATCACCAAAGCCTGGAAGGAGGAGAGATGACTAGAAACGATTCGGTTGGCCGTTTTATGTGTGGATTAATTGCTGGAGTAGAGGTCCTTGTGAATTAAAAATCTGTAAAAATCTGTCGTTCTGCCCCTGAACAAGGCAGTTCACCTACTGTTCCTAGGCCGTCATTTAAAATAAGAATTTGTTTTTAACTGACTTGCCCAGTTAAATAAAGGTTTAAAAAAATGTCACACCATCATTAGGACTTATATATTTAAGCAATAAGGCACTTCAGGGGTTTGTGGTATATGGACTCATTTATCGATGCCACACATTCCACGGCTGAGGGCTGTATCCAGGCACTCCTCGTTGCGTCGTGCCTAAGAACAGCCCTTAGCCGTGGTATATTGCCCATACACCACGCCCCCTTGTACCTTATTGCTTAAATATATAACTAAGAGTGATGGTGTGGCATGGATAAATGAGTAACAGTCCAAGCTAGAGAGAGTCTCCAGTTGGGCACCCCCCTCACAGCCGTTCATCACAAAAATCCCACTGTATAGAACCAATCTACAGTACTATTCACCAGAGTCCTCTAGCGTTCACTGTTCATATCGACAGAGCTGCCACATCATTCATCACAGAACTCTAGGAGTTACAATCAGGCCTATTCAGTCATCAACATTGGTCCCATATGACCAGTAAACACACATCATGCTCTCCAATTAATGTATCATTTTTTCGGTACAACACAAGAGCTGATGTGCTGTTGTTCTAGCACTCCCCTGCCACCTTCACACTAGTGCTGTTTTGTCCCATCTTCATTAGAGCTCTCGCTAACCATCCCCTCCTCTCCTCCTCCTCCTCCTCCCCTACCTCCTCCTCCTCCCTCTCTTCCCCCGCACAACATGGTGGAATCTGATAACTACCTTCACACCAATCTGTTGATTCTCTCGTTCTGGCTGCTATGGGATGGAGCGTAAGCAGTCCGTCACACGTAACAAGCATGCTCACACAAATAAACAAACACACACTAATGAAGCTGTTCTGTCAGGTAAGTTGAATTATGTAAGTACATACCCCAACCAGAAGCCATTGATTATAGGCAATACTCGCACTGAGCTAAAGGTTAGAGCTGCCGCTTTCAAGGAGCAGGACTCTAACCACAGAAGCTTATAGGAAATCTTGCTATGCCCTCCGACGAACCATCAAACAGGCAAAGCTTCAATACAGGACTAAGATCGAATCGTACTAGACCGGCTCTGATGCTTGTCGGGTGTGGCAGGGCTTGCAAACTATTACAGACTACAAAGGGAAGAACAGCCGAGAGCTGCCCAGTGACACGAGCCTACCAGACAAGCTAAATAACTTCTATGCTCACATCGAGGCAAATAACACATGCATGAGAGCATCAGCTGTTCAGGACGACTGTGTGATCACGCTCTCTGCAGCCGATATGAGCAAGACCTTAAAAGAGGTCAACATTCACAAGGCCGCTGGGCCAAACGTATTATCAGGACATGTACTCCGAGCATGTGCTGACCAACTGGCAGGTGTCTTCACTGACATTTTCAACATGTCCCTGATTGAGTCTGTAATACCAACATGTTTCAAGCAGACCACCATTGTCCCTGTGCTCAAGAACACTAAGGTAACCTGCTTAACTGACTACCGACCATAGTACTCACATCTGTAGCAATGAAATGCTTTGAAAGGCTGGTCATGGCTCGTATCAACACCATTATCCCAGAAACCGTAGACCCACTCCAATTTAGCATACCGCCCCAACAGATCCACAGATGATGCAATCTCTATTGCACTCCAGACTGTCCTTTCCCACCTCTACAAAAGAAACACCTATGTGAGAATGCTATTCATTGAATAGCTCAGCGTTCAACACCATAGTGCCCACAAAGCTCATCACTAAGCTAAGGACCATAGGACTATACTCCTCCCTCTGCAACTGGTTACTGGACTTCCTGACAGGCCTCCCCTTGGTGGTAAGGGTAGGTAACAACACATCCGCCACACTGATCCTCAACACGGAGGCCCCTCAGGGGTGCATGCTCAGTCCCCTCCTGTACTCCGTGTTCACTCATGACTGCATGGCCAGACACGACTCTTAACACCATCATTATGTTTGCCGATGATACAACAGTGGTAGGCCTGATCACCGACAAGGATGAGACAGCCTATAGGGAGGAGGTCAGGTCTCTGACCGTGTGGTGCAAGGACAACAACCTGTCCCTCAACGTGATCAAGACAAAGGAGTTGATTGTGGACTACAGGAAAAGGAGGACCGAGCACGCCCCCATTCTCATCGATTGGCCGGCTGTAGTGGAGCAGATTGAGAGCTTCACGTCACGTCACCAACAAACTATCATGGTCCAAGCACACCAAGGCAGTCGTAAAGAGGGCACAGCAAGCGGTAGCTGAGCGCCAAGTCTGGGTCCAAGAGGCTTCTAAACAGCTTCTACCCCAAGCCATAAGACTCCTGAACATCTAATCAAATGGCTACTCAGACTATTTGCATTGTGTCCCCCCCCCTATTTTACACTGCTGCTATTCTCTGTTATTATCAATGCATAATCACTTTAATAATTCTACCTACATGTACATATTACCTCAATTACCTCAACACCGGTGCCACCGCACATTGACTCTGTACTGGTACCCCCTGTATATAGCCTCCTATTGTTATTTTATTGCTGCTCTTTAATTATTTGTTACTTTTATCTATTATTTTTTCAAGGTAATTTCTTAAAACTGCATTGTTGGTTAAGGGCTTGTAAGTAAGCATTTCACTGTAAGGTCTACACCGGTTGTATTAGGCGCATGTGACAAATACAATTTGATTTGATTTGAATTGGGATAGTGACTCCGAGAATGAACAGGATTCCATTAAATATAGAGGGGAAAAAATAAATAATAAACTGTAAGGGATGGAGCATAAGCAAACCTAGCACACTGGGGACAAAGATGCTTTCTAGATGGTCTCATCTCATGACGCAGGTAAAAAAGCCGAACAGGCTACGGTATAGGCTACGGTATAGACTAGAGTACAGACTACAGTACAAGCTACAGTACAGGCTGCAGGCTACAGGCTACTGTACAGGCTACGGGCTACAGTACAGGATACAGGCTACAGTACAGGATACAGGCTACTGTACAGGCTACTGTACAGGCTTCAGGCTATAGTACAGGCTACAGGCTACAGTACAGGGTACATGCTACAGTACAGGGTACAGGCACACACGCATGCAAGCAGGCACACAGGCACACACACACACACACAATCAGCCTGAACATTGGTGCTCTTTGGGTCATGAAGGTCTGATGAAGGCCTAGACCGAAGATCTATTGACCGAACTTCAAGTCCCTTTTCATGTCTTTCATGACACAGCCAACATCATGTCCCATCTGAATCTCAGACATACATTCTCTAGTGAAAGCAATCATCATTGTAATGTACAACCGCTCCACTTTACATAGACAAGAGTTAATACTAGAAGAGAAACAAGTCTTTTTGGCAAAGATTCCTGTCGACTTCCTTTAGTCTGCGATCAAAGCATGATCATTTCATACTCCATCAGAGTCTGTCTTTGTCCGGGTGATTGACAGAGACTGACACCTATCATATACTATGAGAACTTGGGTGAGATCAAGTAGAAAATAACATTCCAAAATAGAATCTCAAATCTTAAAGAGAACCCACCCAGAGAGATGACAAAACCAACTACCACACTGTAAGGCTGCTGCATCAGACTGTAAGGCTGCTACACCAATCTGGGTGGGGGGATATTGAATATTCATAGGGCCAGGAGTTTGTCCCAGCCACATGACTCGATTAGGAAAAACTTCAGGGGAGGTAGATCAGTTTTAATATTCCAGATAGAGTGTAGGTTCCATCAATGTCATTTCTGCACATGAAAGTGTTGGCCCACCCTCACACACTCACTTCCTCCAGAGCCTCCTGGTCTGTGGCATCAAAGGACGCGCTTAAAAATCTGATCCATGGAAATCACACAAACACCTTCAAACACAGGGGGAAACTCACACCTGTCTTGTTGTATCAATACCAGCCCTTGTGCCCTGTCTCCCTTCTTCCCTCCTCTTTTCCCCCCTCACTTTCTCTTCCCCTCTTTCCTCATTTGTCATGCTCTAGAGTTTCATCATCACAACCCGAAAGACATGAGCATGATAAATCAACATTCTTATGTGAGGATCCCTTACTCCTCCAATAGATCACCACAAATTAGGCCACAATCCCTCCAAATCAACCCACATGTAGATTACCAGACAACAGAGAGGATCAAGAGGTATAACTATGGGGAAGGAGAGCGAAAGGGAGCAAGGTCGTGCAAGAAAGAAAGAGAGAAAGTGTCACGGCTGATTTCCTCCTCTTCGTCTGAGGAGGAGGTGTAGTAGGGATCAGACCAAAATGCAGCGTGGTAAGTGTCCACAGTAGATTTTAATGAATAAACCGAAACAGTAGAAACCAATAACCAAAACGTGAAAAACCGAAACAGTACCGTGTGGTGAAACAGACACAGAAACAATCACCCACAAAGTATCCACAGAATATGGCTGCCTAAATATGGTTCCCAATCAGAGACAATGATAGACAGCTGCCTCTAATTGAGAACCAATCTAGGCAACCATAGACATACAAATTACCTAGAAGGGAAACAGCCCCATAAACATTTTTAAAAAACATAGACAAGACAAAACTAACGTCAGGGTGTGACAGAAAGAGAGATGGGAGAGGATGAAAGAGAGACGGGAGAGAAGAAAGAGGAGAAAGAGAGACGGGAGAGGAGAAAGAGGAGAAAGAGAGACGGGAGAGGAGAAAGAGGAGAAAGAGAGACGGAAGAGAAGAAAGAGGAGAAAGAGAGACGGGAGAGAAGAAAGAGGAGAAAGAGAGACGGGAGAGGGGAGAGGAGAAAGAGAGAAGAGGGAGAGGATGAAAGAGGAGAAAGAGAGACGGGAGAGGAGAAAGAGGAGAAAGAGAGATGGGAGAGGAGAAAGAGGAGAAAGGGAGATGGGAGAGGATGAAAGAGAGACGGGAGAGAAGAAAGAGGAGAAAGAGAGACGGGAGAGGAGAAAGAGGAGAAAGAGAGACGGGAGAGGAGAAAGAGGAGAAAGAGAGACGGAAGAGAAGAAAGAGGAGAAAGAGAGACGGGAGAGGAGAAAGAGAGACGGGAGAGGATGAAAGAGGAGAAAGAGAGACGGGAGAGGAGAAAGAGGAGAAAGAGAGACGGGAGAGGAGAAAGAGAAGAAAGGGAGATGGGAGAGGATGAAAGAGGAGAAAGAGAGATGGGAGAGGATGAAAGAGGAGAAAGAGAGACGGGAGAGGATGAAAGAGAAACGGGAGAGATTGGAGAGGATGAAAGAGAAACAGGAGAGATGGGAGAGGATGAAAGAGAAACGGGAGAGATGGGAGAGGATGAAAGAGAAACGGGAGAGATGGGAGAGGATGAAAGAGAAACGGGAGAGATGGGAGAGGATAAAAGAGAAACGGGAGAGATGGGAGAGGATGAAAGAGAAACGGGAGAGATGGGAGAGGATGAAGGGGAAACGGGAGAGATGGGAGAGGATGAAAGAGAAACGGGAGAGATGGGAGAGGATGAAAGAGAAACGGGAGAGACGGGGAGAGGATGAAAGAGAGAAGGAGAGACGGGAGAGGATGAAAGAGAGAAGGAGAGACGGGAGAGGATGAAAGAGAGAAGGAGAGACGGAAGAGGATGAAAGAGGAGAAGGAGAGATGGTAGAGGATGAAAGAGAGAAGGAGAGACGGGAGAGGATGAAAGAGGAGAAGGAGAGATTGGACAGGATGAAAGAGGTAGACAGCAAGTAAGAGTACAGAGAGAGAACGAGAGGAGAGGGAGAGAGCAGAGGAAGAGAGATATGAGAGGAGGAGTTTAGGGGTGGGCTGTCAGCAGTGCTCTATTTATATCAGGCGGAGGAGGCTGATGTATTTCTCAGGGGATTGCATAGCGCCGTGACGTCACAGGTATTACCTGGCTGTTTTAGTCTTAGAATTACGGTTAGGAGCTGGGTTAGTTTTAGAGTTAGTGTTAGGGTAAGCGTATGAGTTAGGGAAAATAGGATTTTGAATGGGACTGAATTTTGTGTCGCCACAAGGTTAGCTGTACACGACTGAATGTGTGTGAGAGAGAGAGAGAGAGAGAGAGAGAGAGAGAGAGAGAGAGAGAGAGAGAGAGAGAGAGAGAGAGAGAGAGAGAGAGAATGGGAACAGTATCCTGTTCATTACAGTTAATCAGTATGTAGCATCCACACACAGTCAACACACATTCATGCCCAGTCACTCCCTCCCAGAGCTCCTCTGCCACATGGAGGAGAGCCAAACACAGCTGGCCTGAGTGAAGATCTATTTCATGCACCATGGTACTTGATATATGAGGTGCCTGTTCACTCTGACCTATATACCTACACCTCCCTGCTGCCTGACAGCCAGTAAAAAGACCCCTAAAGAGCCCTGTTAAGCCTCAGCTTGATGTCATGGAAACATAGAACCGGAACATTCTGTTCCCTGTGTCAAACCAAATTTGTGCTGCAAATTATGATTGTTTCTCTTTTCTTTGCAGCCCTTACAGTAAGAAGAACGCAGCGGTTAGATATTGAGGGAGCTAGGGCAATGGCCATTCGCATGCCTTCACCCCATGAAGGCTACCCAAGTTTTCAAATCAAATCAAATTGTTTGTCACATGAGCCGAATACAACAGGTGTAGTAGACCTTACCCTACTTACAAGCACTTAACCAACAATGCAGTTCAAGAAATAGAGTTAATAAGATATTCACTAAATAAACTAAAGTTTAAAAAATCTAATCAATCAAAAAGTAACACAACAAATGTACATAACAATAACGAGGCTCTATACAGGGGGTACCGATACCGAGTCAATGTGCAGGGGTACAGGATAGTCAAGGTAATTTGTAGTGACTATGCATAGATAATAAACAGCGAGCAGCAGTGTAAAAACAAAGTGTGGGGGGGGGGGGGGGCTGTTAAGGAGACTTTTGGTCCTAGACTTGGCGCTCCGGTACCACTTGCCGTGCGGTAGCAGAGGCAACAGTCTATGAGTTTTGAAAATATTTTGGGCTTTCCTCTGACAACGCCTAGTATATACAGTGGAAGTCGGAAGATTACATACACTTAGGTTGGAGTCATGACAGTGTATGTAAACTTCTGACCCACTGGGAATGTGATGAAAGAAATAAAAACAGGGAATTTTTACTAGGATTAAATGTCAGGAATTGTGAAAAACTGAGTTTAAATGTATTTGGCTAAGGTATATGTAAACTTCTGACTTCAACTGTATGTCCTGGATGTCAGAAAGCTTGGCCCCAGTGATGGGCCGTACGCACTAGCCTCTGTAGTGCCTTACCGTCAGATGCACGGCAGTTTCCATATCAGGAGGTGATGCAACCGGTCAGGATGCTCTCTATGGTGCAGCTGTAGAACTTTTTGAGGATCTTTTTGAGGATCTGGGGACCCCTGCCAAATCTTTTCAGTCTCCTAAGGGAGAAAGGGTGTCTCATGTACCACACTGTATTTGATGGTTTTAGACATTGAAAGCTTCAAATGACATCCAATAGCTTTGCAGCTGTTTTTGTTAACAATAATCATCAACTATAAGTCATGACCATGTTGTCAGGCAACAATAAAAGGAAAGAGTAGGTTCTAGAAATGATGATGACTATGGAAATACCCCTTCTGGCTGGAAGTGACTGGTGATGTAAGACGTAAACGAAAAAAACTAGACACACTATATTTAGATTAATTAGGTGAGTTTGATGAGTTCCTTCATAATAGGAAAGTATCATGATTGCTTTGTCCATCCTGTGGAGATATGCAGGAAGGAAGGAAGAATGCTCCACACATCTAAAACTTAAGGCTTGGAGTTTTTACTTGTTCATGTCACCTGGTGAGGAATGTTGTGATATCCCTGTACTGTACAGTGGCTTGCGAAAGTAATCAACCCCATGGTATTTTTCAAATTTTGTTTCCTTACAACCTGGAATTAAAATATATATTTTGGGGGGTTGTATCATTTAATTTACACAACATGCCTTCCACTTTGAAGATGCAAAATATGTTTTACTGTGAAACAAACAAGAAATAAGAAAACGTATTAAGAAAAAAAAGAAAGAAAAAAAAGAAAACTTGAGTGTGCATAACTATTCACCCCCCCAAAGTCAATACTTTGTAGATCCACCTTTCACAGCAATTACAGTTGCAGTCTCTTGGGGTATGTCTCTATAAGCTTGGCACATCTAGCCAATGGGATTTTTTCCCATTCATCAAGGCAAAACTGCTCCAGCTCCTTCAAGTTGGATGGGTTCCACTGGTGTACAGCAATCTTTAAGTCATAACACAGATTCTCAATTGGATTGAGGTCTGGGCTTTGACTAGGCCATTCCAAGACATTTAAACGTTTCCCCTTAAACCACTCAAGTGTTGCTTTAGCAGTATGCTTAAGATCATTGTCCTGCTGGAAGGTGAACCTCCGTCCCAGTCTCAAATCTCTGGAAGACTGAAACAGGTTTCCCTCAAAAATTCCCCTGTATTCATGGCACCACCATGCTTCACTGTGGGATGGTATTCTCGGGGTGATGAGAGATGTTGGGTTTGCGCCAGACATAGCGTTTTCCTTGATGGCCAGAAACCTCAATTATAGTCTCATCTGACCAGAGTACCTTTTTCCATATGTTTGGGAAGTCTCCCACATGCCTTTTGGCCAACACCAAACGTGTTTGCTTATTTTTTTCTTTAAGCAATGTCTTTTTTCTGGCCACTCTTCCATAAAGCCCAGCTCTGTGGAGCGTACGGCTTAATGTGGTCCTATGGAAAGATACTCCAATCTCCGCTGTGGAGCTTTGCAGCTCCTTCAGGGTTATCTTTGGTCTCTTTGTTGCCTCTCTGATTAATGCCCTCCTTGCCTGGTCCGTGAGTTTTGGTGGGCGGACCTCTCTTGGCAGGTTTGTTGTGATGCCATATTCTTTTCATTTTTTAATCATGGATTTAATGGTGCTCCGTGGGATGTTAAAAGTTTCAGATATTTTTTATAACCCAACCCTGATCTGCACTTCTCCACAACTTTGTCCCTGACCTGTTTGGAGAGCTCCTTGGTCTTCATGGTGCCGCTTGCTTAGTGGTGTTGCAGACTCTGGGGCATTTCAGAACAGGTGTATATATACTGTGATCATGTGACAGATCATGTGACACTTAGATTGCACACAAGTGGACTTTATTTAACTAATAATGTGACTTCTGAAGGTAATTGGTTGCACCAGATCTCATTTAGGGGTTTCATAGCAAAGGGGGGGAATACATATGCACACACCACTTTTCAGGTTTTTATTTTTTTTGTTATTTCTTTCATTTCACTTCACCAACTTGGACTATTTTGTGTATGTCCATTACATGAAATCCAAATCCATTTAAATGACAGTTTGTAATGCAAAAAAATATGAAATGGGGATGAATAATTTTGCAAGGCACTGTATGTAGAGCAGTGTATATACAGTATTATATATGGTTTATATATGTTTATACATTTTATATATGTCATTTGTGTAAAGTGATGGCTTCCTATACAGCAGGGGACGCTGGACTCAGACAGAGATCCCCTAGCCTCCCCAGGGCTCCTTAGCCCCCCTCCCCAGTCAGCACAGAGACCCAGCTGCTAATGCTATCTAATCACTCTGGTTAGCGCCCTGGGCTAACAACACACCCACTGGGAGGGGAACACAGACACTTCTCTTCCTATTCCTGTCAGTCTTAGGGGCCCTGCCTGTCTGTATTCTTGTCTATCTTAGGGGCTCTGTCTGTCTGTCTGTCTCTCTCTCTCTCTCTCTGCTGAGTTAGAGACGGGATACATCTCAAATGGCAGCCTAGTCCCTATATAGTGCACTACTTTTGACCAAGGACCATAGGGCTCTGGCCAAAAGCAGCGCACACTATAAAGGGAATAGACTGCCATTTGGGACATAACTGAGTGTACAAAACATTGCACCCCCCACTTTCATATTAACTGGTTACAAAATTGAAACCAAATGGTGACTATCCCAAAAATGGAAACCTTCCCAGGTTCTTTAGTATCACAGTACTTACGCGGATATCATTTAAGATTCAGTGCTGGCAGGGAACATATAATCATACAAAATAAAAAAATACAGAACAAATTGCCTGGAATGACATTCACTGTCACTGGTGGCCAAAAAGAACAAACAATAGACCACCCCTCCAACTATACTGTTAGAGAAATTATGTTCACCTGTCAAATTCATTATTTGATTCTAGACAAATTATATTGAAAATATGTTAAACGAACCAAAGTGTAGTTTTAGATCATACCAATCAGAAAAATAACTTCAACTGAACAACAATGCCCTTCTACTTGTTATAAGCTGTCTGTCTGCCCACTTGCCCTTGTGGTCCTGTATGGTTCAGTTGATAATGCATGGCATTAGCAACGTCAGGATTGTGGGTTCAATTCCCCGGGCCACCCATATGTAAAATGTATGCACACACGACTGTAAGTCACTTTGGATTAAAGCGTCTGCTAAATGGCATATATATATAGTGTGTGTCTGCTTTTCTGTCTGTCTGTCTCCTCAGGGGGCCTCTGTCATCGGCTGCCATCGACATTGCAGATGGAGTCATGCTATCTGAGGTAAAACAACAGGCCTCCTTTGGATTAAGCCCCCGTTTAGTGTCTCAGGGACCCAGCAAGCTGTTCAAGACTACTCCAATACACAGAACAAACTGGGTATCATCCCACACCGCCTCATTAAATGCTGATAAACTGTGTCTGTGGCTTAGATCAGTATGTGTGTCTGGATGCCCGTCTATGTGTCTATGTGTGTAAACTATAACTCAGTGGAAACGGCAGGCGGATTTGGCTGCACTGTTGCTAAGAGACACCCTCCCCTGGAAGAACGAAGGGCAAAAGTACAGATGATGAAGACACACACTCGCTGGTGGTATCAGTCTTTCCACATCTCCATCCTTATCCTCCAAACATACATATACATATACACACACACACACGCACACACGCAGGTAACCACAATATGACTGCTAATTATTAGGAGGCATGTATACTAATGACCATGGTGGATGTAGGGTGGATACTTGCTGAGTAAGAGCAGTATGTGTTTTACCCCAAGCCTTGTGATGCAAAGCCTAGGGCCATAGAGGATATAAATAGAACTTAGGACAGACAAACAGCAGAAACATAAACACACTGGCAAAAGAGCCTTTCTCAATCTAGGACAGAGAAAAAAGACAAATGTCTGTGTCCTATGACAACAGACAAAAGAGTAATCTTCTCTTCAGTCCTCCTCCATCCCTCACCCGAACTGACATTGACCTGACAACAGCACCAATAGAGGATGAGATCAGAAAGAATAGGCTGGTGTTTGAGTTCCAGATCAGCTGGAGCTTTTAGCCAACTCTCCGAACATTTGTCATTGAATAATAGTCTGGCAACCAGGTCATATTGGGATGGGTTGTGAGGTTGCCAGGTTGGATTCGGCTTATTGTAGCTCAACACCACAGAGCCTATTAAGGTTGGCAATGAAGGCCATGTTGGCCATAATCACCCCATCCATATGCATAGACCTCTCTCAGCCACAAGATCAAAGATCAAGATCAAAAGGGAAGGTGATGTGTGATGTGGAAATGAGCATTTGGCCGAGTGAGTGCTCTTCTCTTCAGAGAAATATGGGAAACATCACATCAAGAGGACACCACCCTGAATATGAGATTATTGATGATTGGTGATGGTTAAAAAAAAAATATCCATTGTATTCGCTGACAGATACTGCATTGATGATATTGTATATTTTCGGGTTCTTCGAAACCAGCATTAATAACATAACAATTCTTCTAAATCTGAATGTTTATGCTTTCCTTGATCTATGAACTTGTACTCAAGTGTGAAAAATCATTGAAATATCTTCATGACTATCCTTCCACTAGTAGATATAGGCCTTTTATGTTTATTATTCAAGGTGCATATTGGACCCTATTCCAGCTAAACTACTGAAAGAGCTGCTTCCTGTGCTTGGCCCTCCTATGTTGAACATAATAAATGGCTCTCTATCCACCGGATGTGTACCAAACTCAATAAAAGTGGCAGTAATAAAGCCTCTCTTGAAAAAGCCAAACCTTGACCCAGAAAATATAAAAAACTATATTGAATCTTCCATTCCTCTCAAACATTTTCGAAAAATCTGTTGCGCAGCAACTCACTGCCTTCCTGAAGACAAACAATGTACATGAAATGCTTCAGTCTGGTTTTAGACCCCATCATAGCACTGAGACGGCACTTGTGAAGGTGGTAAATGACCTTTTAATTGCATCAGACCGAGGCTCTGCATCTGTCCTCGTGCTCCTAGACCTTAGTGCTGCTTTTGATACCATCGGTCACCACATTCTTTTGGAGAGATTGGAAACCCAAATTGGTCTACACGGACAAGTTCTGGCCTGGTTTAGATCTTATCTGTCGGAAAGATATCAGTTTGTCTCTGTGAATGGTTTGTCCTCTGACAAATCAACTGTACATTTCGGTGTTCCTCAAGGTTCCTTTTTAGGACCACTATTGTTTTCACTATATATTTTACCTCTTGGGGATGTCATTCGAAAACATAATGTTAACTTTCACTGCTATGCGGATGACACACAGCTGTACATTTCAATTAAACATGGTGAAGCCCCAAAATTGCCCTCGCTAGAAGCCTGTGTTTCAGACATAAGGAAGTAGATGGCTGCAAACTTTCTACTTTTAAACAAAACAGAGGTGCTTGTTCTAGGTCCCAAGAAACAAAGAGATCTTCTGTTGAATCTGAAAATTAATCTTAATGGTTGTACAGTCGTCTCAAATAAAACTGTGAAGGACCTCGGTGTGACTCTGGACCCTGATTTGATCATATTACTCCAGTGGTAGCCTCCCTACACTGGCTTCATGTCAAGGCAAGGGCTGATTTCAAGGTTTTACTGCTAACCTACAAAGCATTACATGGGCTTGCTCCTACCTATCTCTCTGATTTTGTCCTGCCGTACATACCTACAAGTATGCTATGGTCTCAAGACGCAGGCCTCCTAATTGTCCCTAGAATTTCTAAGCAAACAGCTGGAGGCAGGGCTTTCTCCTATAGAGCTCAATTTTTATGGAATGGTCTGCCTACCCATGTGAGAGACGTAGACTCAGTCTCAACCTTTAAGTCTTTACTGAAGACTCATATCTTCAGTGGGTCATATGATTGAGTGTAGTCTGGCCCAGGAGTGTGAAGGTGAACGGAAAGGCTCTGTATATAAATACATTTGATTTGATTTGATTATGTTCTGCCCATACGCTAGGCTACCACGATGTATATAGAAAATGACACTAAAATATGAGCTTCTATATGCCAAACTAAACCAACCCGGTTGAGTGAAAAAAGAAGGGATACAATACTTCAGAGTGAGATACAACTCAGATAAAGAAGGCAAGAGGGAGAAATGCAAGGAAGAAAACTTAAAGAACGAGACAACGAGAGTAGAATACCCAAGGGGTGCTGTAGTCTAGAATAGTCCATGTTGCTGTTCTATTTATTGTAAGACAAATGGGTGAGTGACAGGGTGAGATGGTCTGCAGTGCTGCAGGGCTGCAGAATGAGATGTTTCAGTCCAGAACTGTCAGTCTGCCTTACAGACAGTAGGACTTATGCTCCCTGCTGCTAATGTTAAGGTGGGATACTACGACTATATACATCAACCTTACCTAACACACTGAACCCACTGCAATTTTCATACCACCTAAAAAGTTCCACGGACAACACAATCGCAATTTCGCTGCACTCTGCCCCATCCTAGACAAGAGGAATACCATCATTATGCTCAGTGCCCTGGGTCTGAACCCCTCCCTCAACAACGAGATCCTGGACTTCCTGACGGGCAGACCCCAAGTGGCGAGGGGCCCCCCACAGATGCATGCTCAGCCCCCTAAAGTGTATGCATGCTTCCCACCCGAAACAGTTTGGAAGAGTTTGTGCATATATTATGACGACATTGTGTGACGTTTTTGTTTGTTTTGGACTTCGGTAAGGGTTTCGGGCATACACATTGTTTTCTACAGGCCAGCTGAAGTCAATAGCTGAAGTCAGCAGCCAAAGTCTACGCCCTTTCGTCAGTGATTGATCAATAGTAGAGATTATTAAATAAAGTCTTTGTTGTGATTCAATGAGAGATGATGCACATTCTTTTATTGAGAAATACTGCACCAAACACCTTAGTTAGATCTAAAATTGTGTGACTAAGTTCTCCTTGGTAAAAACGTCAAAATGAATGACAAATGTCTTGAATTATCTTAGATTCATTCGGACTATTGTGAGGAAGTGTATACTGGCTATAGTGTCTCAGAATGGACAAAGAGTACTACTTGTTCGGTTCGCTTAACCGACTTCGGCTAGGTGCCAGCCGAACTGACACCTTTAGAGACTGTTTGCACTCTCCACACATCCAACCTTTACACACAAGCACAAGCACACACACACACAACCACAAATAAACACACACACAACCACAAATAAACACACACACGCACACATACACGCACCAGACAACATCAAATAAACACACACACACACATGCACTCACACAGACACACACACAGACCAGACAACCACAAATAAACACACACACATGCACTCACACAGAAACACACACACACACACACACACATACAAACCACAGTTGACCAGCAGGGGGAGAGAGTGAGCATGACCATCTCCTGTTCAACCTGCTGATTCTCTCTCAGACTGGAAGCAGTCTTATCAGCAATGGAATAAAACAACATGAATTCTAATCCAAACATTATGATCTGATGGTAAAGACCACCGTAAACTCCCTGTGCCACAGTCTCTCTATGATATTGTAATGATCATGTAAATACTGTAATGAGTACTCAATCTGCAGTGTTCGGATAAAAAGCTGTGTGGGTATTACCATATTGCTTGTGGCCTCTATCTTTCTGCTCCCCTAACAAGCAGGGGATATGAAAGCAGCTCAGACTGAGACTAAAGGGCTGTGTGGCGTTGTGCCTTGAGCTAGCCTTAACTGGATGGCACTGAAATGCTGGAACAAAAGCTGTAGCTCTGTAGCAACCCAGAGACTCTGAGAGCAGATCACCACCACCACTCACCACGGGCCAGTCCCTTCTCCTAGCATACCACATGTTAGTATTCTGCAGGGCCCTGGCCTGTGCATAGCAGAGGGTACCTGGTGGTGAGGGGGGCTGAGGAGCAGCAAGGAGACATTATTGGTGCTGGGAGGGGTTGCGGGAGTGCTAAAAAAAGGTACCATCTAGAACCTAAAAGGGTTCTTTGGCTGTCCCCATAGGAAAACCCTTTGAAGAACCCTTTTGGAACTATTTTTTTCTAAGAGTGTAGGGGTGTACAAACTGCTCTCAACCTCGAGATTCAGAAATATATTTTTCCTTTAAAGCTGTGATGCGCAGCTCCCTTAACTAGTGGTTCTGAATACATAGAGCCACCTGCCACTGGAAACAGTTCAAACCGTTTCCATTCCATCACAATGAAAACCCATTACAATCTCCAGAAAAGTGCAGAGCTCAAACGAAATCCTCGCTAGGAATCATTGGAAGTGAGTGACCTCATAGAGAGGTATACTTTGTAATGGTAAACACAAAATGCTAGAGAAATGAGATTAAGTGAACCCAGCTCAACAATCCACTATTCACCGTCTCATAATGCTGAAAGGCTGAACAATCCAATAAGAGCTCATTGTGGGCTTGTATTTAAGGGGTGATACACTCTACAGACTCCCTGACACTGACACACATACTTAGTGCAGAGCACATCTATCAGACTAGAATGGGTAGATGTTCAGGTAAACAAACAACTAAGCTAGATTCACACTATATGGCAGTCCTGAACAGTACTATAATGACTTGGATATCTTCTTTTCACAGCTCCCACCTGAACCAGCTCAGGATGAGACATGATGGTTAACTGACTCTAACACTATCGAACAATGGCACACCCTCGGAGGTCAAATCTCACTTTCTTCTCCTCCTACTCTCCAGCACAGAAACATTTAGTCTCCTAAACTCTTGAGCTCATTAGACAAATGATTCCTTTAGGATAGGATGTTTGACTGATTCCCTCACAGTTCATACTGTCAGTTGCTGTCTCGTTCTCCATCTCCCATCCGTCTTTCTCCATCTCCCCCTCTCTCTTTCCATCTCTCTCTCTCTCCCTCCCTCCCTCCCTCCCTCCCTCCCTCCACTTCCGAGCTCCATCTGTGGTGCGAGTGTGACGCACGGAGGAAGGATGCAAACAGCCAGTGTGTCCCGCTGTCCGTCCGACAAAACAGGTCATTTACCAAATCCCTATTGACTGCTGCTCCAGTTGCCATGGAGAAAGGGGGGGTGAGTGGGATGGGGAGAGAAGAATCAGTTACTCCCCAAAGTGTTTCTCTCATAGGCTGGCAGTGGCGGACCTGTGGTGCTGAGGAGCGGAGTGGTTGCGACAGTACCAAACTACCGCTGCTGCCCTCACCATTTCTATTCCAGGAGAAGGAAACAAGGCCAGCCAAGGAGACATTGATAAGGTCCCTGGCTGAATGTCCAATTAAGAAGGCCGCTGCTGTTCTGTCACTGCTGGTGGTGGTGCAAAGTCTATCCTGAATGTAGTAGAAGTCGTTTGGAATCAGGCCTGAGACCCCAAATGTCATCCTCGGACCTTGAAGACGTCCTCTTGGCGTAATAGTTAAGACATTGGGTTGGAAAATGGGAAACCTGGGTTCCATCCCCATTGGTTCAATTTACACAGCCAGTCAGACAGCACACTCACCTCCACACACTTCTCATTTTCTTCAGGTAGATTGGCCTGTGACCAGGCTCTGATTGTGGGAGGCCTACCTGCCACCTGTGGGTTTGTAGCTGTCAAAGTTCTCAGCAAAGAGTCACCTTGAAAGTTTGGTTATGAGATACAATGACGCTGGCTGCTGTTTGTGGATGCACTCTCTTACACCTGAATAAATCAGACAGGGGCCTTACAGACTGAATCCTATTGCTATCTACCTCATAACAACAAGCAGTATTCGCTACATGCAGTGAATAGTTGAGTCAACTCTGAATCCCCTTGAGGTATCCTACAAAGAACTGGGTTAGGTAAGATTGAAATGCAAAACACATTCTGCTATGGAGGTCATTATGACCAGTGGTATGTGAAGCAAGGACATTGGCCTTTTCCTTAGGAAACAATCCCACCCATTCAGGTCATACAGTTAGACATGTTTCATCACACGCGTCAGTTATTCAAGCGCATCACCTCTATCACTGGTAAAGATGGTAAAGTTGTTTGAATAACTGGTAAAGTTATTTCTTGCTGATGTAAGGAATCATTAGAAATTGTCACAAAATTCAATGAGGGTCAAAACGCCATGGGTTCATAGAAATAGGTCATGATTAATGAATAACAGCCATATTAATCATAGGAGAGCACATTCATTGATAACAGCAGCATACCACCCTGCATACCACTGCTGGCTTGCTTCTGAAGCTATGCAGGGTTGGTCCTGGTCAGTTCCTGGATATGAGACCAGATGCTGCTGGAAGTGGTGTTGGAGGGCCAGTAGGAGGCACTCTTTCCTCTGGTCTAAAAATGTATATATATATATATATATATATATATATATATATATCCCAATGCCCCAGGGCAGTGATTAGGGACACTGTCTTTCAGATGGGATGTTAAACAGGTGTCCTGACTCTCTGAGGTCATTAAAGATCCCATGGCACTTATTGTATGAGTAGGGGTGTTAACCCTGGTGTCCTGGCTAAATTCCCAATCTGGCCCTCAAACCATCATGGTCACCTAATAATCCCCAGTTTACAATTGGCTCATTCATCCCCCTCCTCTCCCCTGTCACTATTCCCCAGTTCGTTGCTGCAAATGAGAACGTGTTCTCAGTCAACTTACCTGGTAAAATAACGGATAAATAAAAAATAACAGTTCTCTATAATAGAATCAATGGCCCGATTAATGCCAATAGTTGTAGGTAAGTTCTACTCCGCTCACAACAGTGCTTATTCACGGTAGCCACACACATGTTTGTTTTACTATGCTTGTGGGTACCAAACGATTGATTCCCATTCAAAATCCTATTTTCCTAACCCTTAAAATAACCTTAACCCTAACCCTAAACTTAACCCCTAAATCTAACATAGCCTTTCTCCTTGTGTGTAACAGTGAAATGTCCCCACTTGTCCTTGTCTTACTATCCTTATGATGACTTCTGGTCCCCACAAGGTTAGTAAAGCCCCCCAAAAAAAAAAAACACACACACACAAATACACTGAAGATTGTATTTCAATGTATTTCATTGACACCGTCAGTTCTCAGGCTGATGAACCACTTGCCTCCAGCTATGAACAACTCAATATTAGCTGGTAGTACGACATGATGCTTCTGCTCAGCCTGTGAGGCTTGGTTGGTGTGAACCGCCATAAACATCTGTGCCTCACAGTACTGTTGTACTGATCCATCTCTTTTTCCTATCATACGCACTCCCGTCTCCTACTTCGCTACTCCGCTCTACTCCTGTTGCCACAGCAACACAGCACTCCTCTTCATGTCTCGCTCACATCACATGCTCCCATTAAAAACCATCTCCAAGGGAGAAGAGAGAAAGAGAGGTGCACATTATGTCATACCGGTATCAACACATTCTAAATGTAATAGAACCAAGCAGGATAATATCAGACAGACAGACAGACAGACAGACGGGTCAGGCTCACCTCACAGTTGCGTCCGGTGAAGCCGGAGGTGCAGGTGCAGCTGTAAGCCCAGGTGTTGGGCAGAGTGTCCTCTGTCTCCAGGTCGGAGGGCTGGGCCGAGCAGGCGCCTCCGTTGAGACAGGGCCGTCCCTCGCAGGGGTCAGGCAGGGGAGTGGCCTGGGTGGGGTCAGCCTCAACCGGGGCAGCAGCCTCCGGAGCAGGGGGCTCCAGATCAAGGGGGGAGGAGAGACCCCCACCCCCGGCACTCAGCAGAAGCAGGAGGAGGTACAGGGGGCGCTGCGTGGGCACAGGCATCCTCATCTTCTCTTATGTATGTTTATCCCTTATGTGTCTCTTGCTCTCTGTTCCTCTTAGCTCTGGCTTAGTGAGTAAGCTGCTGGTCGCTTTGCTATTTCGGTGTGTTGATGAGGGAGCTGAATGGAGAGTGTGTGAATGTAAGAAGCCGGCTGGTAAGGATGCTGTAGACTGGCTGTGTGCACTGCTACTGAGCGAGAGAGCTGACTGGCTGATGAGGAGACTGAGGAAGGGGGCTAGCTACCGCCCCAGCTCTGATTCATTGTGACGACAGGTGATGACACACTATGTCTCTCTCTCTATCTCTCTCTCTCGCTCCCTCCCTCCCTCCCTCCTTCACACACGCACACATACAAACACACAGAGCAGCGCACATATATGCACATAAAGTCTACACTTGTTGTATTCGGCGCATGTGGCAAATAAAGTTTGATTTGATTTTGACATGGACGCACACAAACACATCTTAGTTGGAAACTCATCATTCATGACCTCCTTGGAGCTGGAGGGGGGCTATTCCATATCATATTCATAGAAAACAGATGGCCATTTCTGCTAGTTTTTACCACAGAGTTTCAGCTAAGTAAAGCTGGTCACAATTCACATTTGGAATGATGCAGAGTATTTTCTGCACCACATAAGAGACATTCCACAGTGGAACTGGGAACAGATCTCCATCTGCTACACTGGAATCAGAGCAATAATCCAACTGACAAGCTCTTTGAAAACCAAAACTTAAGAAGAACAAATCTTGGTACAATGACTCAATAATCCATGCATTCTGGAAATGCTATTAAGTCCAAAACTTATGGGCGGAGATAGAAACTTGGCTGTCAGAAGTATTACAATGAAAATGTACTTCTAATCCATTTGTTTGCATATTTCAAGACATGTCATATGAGGGTGCAGTGAGATACCCAATGGTTTGGACGATACTCTTCCTGTCAATTACCTTGAAAAAAAGTATACTTAAAAACTTGAAATCAACCAATCCACGTTAAGACAATGGAAAAATCATATGCTTCAATATCTAAATATTGAAAGACCGTGGGCGATGGAGATGAACGCAATTAAGGACGTGGTGGAGAGTAGTGCAGGCACTGGAGATAGGGGTGAGAGAAAGTGGGTCTGGGCAGGTGTGACACTGTTGATGTTTGTGTTCGTCTGTATGTTGTCTTTTGTACGTGTATGTTTTGTACAATCGTGGCAAAAAGTTTTGAGAATGACACAAATATTAATTTTCACAAAGTCTGCTGCCTCAGTTTGTATGATTTACATATACTCCAGAATGTTATGAAGAGTGATCAATTAATTGCCATGCAAATGAACTGAATCCCCCAAAAACATTTCCACTGCATTTCAGTACTGCCACAAAAGGACCAGCTGACATCATGTCAATGATTCTCTTGTTAACACAGGTGTGAGTATTGACGAGGACAAGGCTGGAGATCACTCTGTCATGTTGATCGAGTTCGAAATAAAAGACTGGAAGCTTCAAAAGGAGGGTGGTGCTTGGAATCATTGTTCTTCCTCTGTCAACCATGGTTACCTGCAAGGAAACACGTGCCGTCATCAGTGCTTTGCACAAAAAGGGCTTCACAGGCAAGGATATAGCTGCCAGGAAGATTGCACCTAAATCAACCATTTATCGGATCATCAAGAACTTCAAGGAGAGCGGTTCAATTGTTGTGAAGAAGGCTTCAGGGCGCCCAAGAAAGTCCAGCAAGCGCCAGGACCGTCTCCTAAAGTTGATTCAGCTGCGGGATAGGGGCACCACCAGTAGAGCTTGCTCAGGATTGGCAGCGGGCAGGTGTGAGCGCATCTGCATGCACAGTGAGGCGAAGGTTTTTGGAGGATGGCCTGGTGTCAAGAACGGCAGCGAAGAAGCCCCTTCTCTCCAGGAAATACATCAGGGACAGACTGATATTCTGCAAAAGGTTCAGGGATTGGACTGCTGAGGACTGGGGTAAAGTCATTTTCTCTGATGAATCCCCTTTCCGATTGTTTGGGGCATCCAGAAAAATGCTTGTCCAGAGAAAACAAAAGTAAAGCATCCTGTGCCCATTCATATGTGGGGTTGCTTCTCAGCCAAGGGAGTGGGCTCACTCACAATTTTGCCTAAGAACACAGCCATGAATAAAGAATGGTACCAACACATCCTCCGAGAGCAACTTCTCCTAACCATCCAGGAGCAGTTTGGTGACGAACAATGCCTTTTCCAGCATGATGGAGCACCTTGCCATAAGACAAAAGTGATAACTAAGTGGCTCGGGGAACAAAACATCAATATTTTGGGTCCATGGCCAGGAAACTCCTCAGACCTTAATCTCATTGAAAACGTGTGGTCAATCCTCAAGAGGCAGGTGGACAAACTAAAAACCCACAAATTCTGTCAAACTCCAAGCATTGATTATGCAAGAATGGGCTGCCATCAGTCAGGATGTGGCCCAGAAGTTAATTGACAGCATGCCAGGGTGGATTGCAGAGGTCTTGAAAAAGAAGGGTCAACACTGCAAATATTGACTCTTTGCATCAACTTCATGTAATTGTCAATAAAAGCCTTTGACACTTATGAAGTGCTTGTAATTATACTTCAGTATTCCATAGTAGCATCTGGCAAAAATATCTTAAGACACTGACACAGCAAACTTTGTGGAAATTAATATTTGTGTCATTCTCAAAAATTTGGCCACGACTGTATTGTTTGAAAAATGAATTTTAAATCGTACACAAAAAGGAATCAGAGCAATAAACAAAACACCCTCTCTTCAAATACTCTAAATTACTAAGCAACCAGTTTCCATGGCGATCCCGAGGGGACCTGTACACTTGACAGGCATTATAGCTGTAATGTCAGCGACTCTTATTGTTTCTCTCCATCACCTTCAGAGGTGAGCCCAGAGGTCAGTTCATTCTCCACCCAACCATGAACTGCCTCTGATGTGAATTACCTCTCACCCTGCTCTTACACCAAAGTCTGCCTATGAATGGTTCTAAAATCCTTCAAGGTGAAATAAAACCTTAGCAAGTTGCAAAAATCTAATTAAACAACTTTGCATGATAAATATAAAAGAACGGTTATGAGTCTCTTAATGATCTTCAAATACCTTGATGAAATACCATTCTCTCAATCAGGATCTTATGTCAGAACTGTAAAAGCTCAGGAGTTTTAGATTATGTCCCAAATGGTACCCTACTACTACCTACACTACCGTTCAAAAGTTTGGGGTCAGTTAGAAATGTCCTTGTTTTTGAAATAAAATAAAATTGATCAGAAATACACTGTGGACATTGTTAATGTTGTAAATGACTAAGTAGCTGGAAACGGCAGATTTTTTAATGGAATATCTACATAGGCGTACAGAGGCCCATTATCAGCAACCATCACTTCGCAGCATCCCGGTATCGCCTCTTCACTGTGACCATGCGGTGTGGTCGATATAACGCACAGTGGTCGTGAAAAGCACGTCAGCCCTCCGCTGAGTCCCAACTCTCTATTTCCATAATGAGTCTTCGCACCGGCCAGTAAATCTGTCAGCTCAACCACTTTACTCATCTCACAGAGAGAGTCAGGTACTGTAGCCAACTTATCTGCTTGCATGCTTTAAAAAATAAAAGGTAGAGAAGGTTATGGAGTTACTGGTTCTGGCAGTATTGTATGTAACCATACATGACTCAATAAAACTGGGATTCTGACCCGTCATGGTGGTGCAATCCCTTCACTGACAAAGCCATATTAATAATCTAATGAGGATTTATTGGCACATTAGACTTTCAATGGTGCCCCAAGACAGACTAAATGTAAGTCTGATTTAAGTCGTGAAATATTTCCTTTGTAGTTGACTGCAAAGGACACTTGGACTGTAGAGAAGAAAAAACATTTATTCAGTGGGATCCATTTATTGGCCATTTAGTGATATCACTTGGCAAAAACATTTCTAACTCAATTCCATTATGCAACAAATGATGCAGAACTTAAGGCAGCATTGAGTGCGTGCTACAGGTGAAACTGTAGCACAGCAGTGGATCCTATGCTTATTTGCTGTATCTCCAAAGCCTCACTACCCACTTCCTCAAATCTTACAATAACAAGATTGCAGTTTTGAAACTGCAGTAAAAGTGTAGTAACTGGAGTCTGTGGTATTCTGGACACAGTAATTGCAGAATAACTAGTTATACTGCACTAGAACTGCTAAATTACTGCAGTAAATTTTGTACAGTATTTGCAGCGTACTGCAGTTATACTGCACTTGACCTATTTATTCAACAGTGTACTGCAGTTCCACGGCACTCTGAATGCAATCTTTGTTTCATAAGGGAAGAGGTTAGACTCACCCTGCTGGGGTAGGAAAGGAAAACAAATTCCTCTGGAGGTGACATTCAAGACACCTCTCCGCCTGTCCCCTAGCCATCTCCCTGGCTGTGACCCTACTGAGGTCACGGCCTACTCTGAGGGTCTCAGGAAGAGTCGGGATATGCAAAAAAAACATTTCCAGTTCACACATGTATTAATACACACTTGTACATGTGTAAAAAAATATATATAAAAAAAACAAATAAGCACCAAATTATACTGTATATCTCAGTTATGTTATGTCCCTCGATCATTAACGGTCCTAAAAAAAATACAAAATAAGTGAAGTTACCTATGAGGACAATTCAAAAACGTACATTTTACAATGCAAGTTAATATATACACACACACACTCAGTTCATTCGCAAGACCTTTGTCACCATTCACTGAAACATCAACCCTTCAAGTGCTCCTCTTAATAAACCATGACAGAATTGGGTAGGGTCAGTGGTAATCAACTGTTAATATAAATTAGGTATGTTTTAAATCAAGCAACTCCTACCCCCATTGCTCAACTCCAAGACTCTCAGTCAGATCCACAGAATGAAGGATGAAAGGAAGAACAGGAGGATGGATTAAATAAAGAGAACACAGATGAGTCAAACAGTTACTTTATTTTATGTTCAGGTAAAAACATTAACCTGATGCAGTAAATTATTGCAGATCTTAGAAACCAGCACATGAACGATTGGGCCAGGAGAGAATTGGAGTGGGGCCCTCCCCTGGCCACAGACTGCAGGTGCACAACAAGGTTTGTTCCAAGCCAGCAGCCAAAAAAAAAGACAGCAAGAAGAAACTGAAAATTAAAAAAAGGTGAAGCAGACATCCCCACCTCAAACCGGGCATGAAACTGCATATAAACTCTTATTCCATAAATGAACTTGAAATGCTATCTGGCCGTGAAACGATAAAATGAGTCCAGCCAAATGGGTGCGCTCAGCTACAATAGGGATTTGGGGGGGGGGGGGCTCAGGGCTTGGCCTAAGCCAGTCAGTCTGTCAGAGCGCACCCCCTCAGCATCCATCTGAGACACACTACTACTCTATCAAAGTGAGAGCAAAAAGTAAGTTAACTTATTCAACACACTGGATAACTCTTATCATGTTTGAGCTGAAGCTCTTTGTAATTATAGACCAGAACACAATTTCAACTTGGGAAAAATATATATATATATATTAAAAAAAAAGAAGCTGTCATCACTACCCGCAGTCAACCAACTCCAACTCTCATTTCCAAAAAATGTATACGCAAACACACACAAAAGGAGGGGAAGCAGAACCAAAATGTAACACAAACTGGGGCCGGGCTGTATAATACAGGAGAACAGAATGCAAAACAGACAGACTGAAGGGGAAAGGAGACATGAGAACAAAGAGCTATTCTATCAAATGTGTAGAATGAGCAGTCTGGAATTTTTTTCTGTACAAATTATCTTTGGAGCTAAAGTGAACCTAGCTTGCTCTATGGACCTCCACCACAGACATTCACCACTGAGGAAACATCCCTTTAAATATCACACAGCAACGCATTTTAAAATGTAACTCAAGTTTTTTTTTTCCTTCTTGTTTTTTTTAACATTACTCAACTGATAATTTTTTTGTTTTGTTCTGTGAGTCATTTAACGCCTTTTTTGTAGGAGACAGGGGCAGCAAATATTTAACTCAAGTCCTTCTTTAATTACTGCAAGCTGTGTTCTCTAACAAGAAGGCTGTACACACTTGGCCTTGATGTAGGTGATTACAAAAAGAAAAAGTAAAAATGAAGTCATGATTTCGTCAGTTTGCTGTAGAAGGCATTTTGAATGGGAGAGACTGCGGGATCAGGACAGGTGGAAGGACTGCTGGCCCTCACGGGCCGCAATCAACAGTTTCTTGCGCATTATCTCGATGCTGGAGTAGTCAGGCAGCTTCAGGTAGTTGACACAGGTCATAACCGACGGCAGGAAGTCGTCCGGGTTCTCCGTCGACTCAAATGTCTTCCGCACGATGGTCAACGGCGGGTTCAGACTACGGAAACCTGGAGAGAAGGAGGTGGCATGATCAGAATCAGCTCAAAAAACTGCCATGGCTGGATTTGTCTGTCGACATACTTTGTTGTCTTGTCCTATTCTCTGCATTTGTGGTTTTCCAGTTGAGTGAGCAGTGTCACACTCATTTGTTTACTAAGTGCATGAGGGTACGACATAACTACAGCATCAGTTAAAGTGCATTGCACACTGAAAACATGTCACCCAAAGTGTGGGATTGTTCAATTCTCAAATTGGAGAATGGGACCACTCAACTTCGGAGCACAACAAATCTTCAAGTGTGTATGGTGAGTATGTATCCATGACCACTCACCTCCAACAGGCAGCCTTGGGCTTCCTGTTACAAATTGCAGGAAAAGTCTCTGCTGCTCTGCATCGAAACTGCTGAGCACGTCAAAAAGGAACCTCACAGCACGACTGGAGAAAAACAGATAAAAACGTCAAACCACTGCACTCTGACAAGTCCTAAACATGACACTAAGTGTAGGTCTGGTCAGAGCTCTGGTCGGTGGAGTAACTCACCTGTCATGGGTGTAGCCGTGGTCGGGACGACAGCACTCCATCAGGGTCTTGACATCCCAGGTCTCGGACTTGCTGCCACAAAGCAGCTGATCCAACTACAGGCGGAAGGAAGAGCACAGAGGGGGTTGGCAATGTGACATCCTGAAGAGGTCACCTAAATAAATGCTTTTTTGGGATTATTGATAGCAGTACTCACCTCTTCAGGGTAGAAATACTGCAAGTGGTGCAGGGGGAAGACTGACTCAAACCCTTCCCTGAAAGATTCAAACTGCCGGGACACACCTTCGTTCATCGTCCAGTAGACCACCAGCTGTGGAGACAATGGGACCAACGGTCAGCTCCATAAGGAGGTGGACACTTTTGTGGAGAGTCTATGTAGGAGCGATGTATGTGCATGTGTCTAAGTAAGTGTGTGTGCACGAGCTACCCACCCTGAGGTACTCCTCCAGATTGTAGATTGTGACAGGGATATCTTTGCCTCCCTTCTTCAGCTCGATGTTGGGGAAACCGGGGAGGGTAAAGTCCAGGCCCAGATCCTCCACAGAGCAGCCGTTCATGTTGAGACTCTCCAGCGCCTGCTGCAGGGTCTCCCTCGTCTAGGACGAAACAGGCCTTTTATTAATATGGGGAACGTAACATGAAAAGCATCATCAATCTGATAGGGAGGGGCCATAACGGTTTTACACTCCACCAAGCACTCTCCTTAGCAAAACATCACTGACACTTAAATACAGCTGCAAATTCTGACACACATTAAATTTACGTGTGGACTGCAGAGCCCTTTGCGCAGTGCATGGGGAGAGTCACTAAGCAGATGTCTATTGGAGTGTAAATCAAGCCTTACTAAAGCTACCACTATGAACCCCATCTCTGAGAAAGACCTCCATAAGAGTATCCAAGTTCTCATCACCAAAGACAAATTGTAATGACTGAGGTTAGCTGCATCTGGGGAGGTTGTGTATCGGGGACTGACTTGGGAGCGGTCCTGCTCCAGCCTCCTCTTCTGGCGGATGATGTCCTCCAGGTGCTGGATGGACTTCGCCACGCCCGGGTCGATGTTGATCAGGTCGTGGGAGCTGATGGAGGTCTCGTGCCGCAGCATCCACTTGTAGAAGGGCAGCCCCAGGGGCAGGTCCAGCTGGGAGGGAGACAGGTGTTAGATCAGCAGAGTGCTCCCTACTGAGAGGTTCAGGTAAGTGTACAATTGTGCTTGAAAGGTGAGAGCATGTAGGAGGGCTGTAGAAGAGGGGAGTTAAAGTAGGAGCGCAGAAAAAAATTAATATACAAATCACCCTTATTCTGGCAAACAGGGCTTAAGGCAAGTAATGTAAGTGTAAAAACCACTCCAAAACAACTAAAAGTGAAGGTCTAGAAGCATTAGCAGGGTAGACTACACAGAGACTGGTCCACTGGTCAAAAGGTACAAAGTGTTACTGTTTACCAGTCTGAAGTCCATTATAGCCTTGGCCATCAGCTTGCCCAGGAAGCGGAACTTCATCTTGATTTTGGCGATGTGTGCCGGTTTGGTTGTCCTGCCAAAGGGAACGGCAAACAGCCCTCTGGAGCTGAACATGTACTTGGTCCCTTCTTGGCTTCCTGGGAGAAGAGGAAATTTAGGGAGAGGAAGAGTTGTTCCAATGTGGGTCTCAAAGACAAGCTACTCAGCAATGATCCGTCCTCTTTAGGAGCCCATATCTCTGCATGTGACTTCACAGCTGCCACCCAGGCACATCTTGGAAAACTGTAGGAAAGCCTTTAAATCTAAAATAAATCCTATTTCTGTCCAAATTACATTTGGTCGTTTGTTGCAGAAATCACTTTAACATTTTAGGAGCTCCTATTTAGAGACAAATATATTCCCCAGAGGGTTGGAGTAGAAAGTTACCTTTTGGGTTGGACAGGGCGACCTCCTCACCCCTCCACAGCCCGAGATCGGCCCTCTGCAGCTCCTGGGAGACCAGGGCGTAGAACTCCAGGGTGGGACCCAGCCCTGTGCCCACCTGACAGAAGGACAGAGACCGGGGGAGTAAGGGAGAGAGAGAAAGAAAGAGGCAGGAGAGCTTCTATCTAGATAAGTCTAGGGTCATGTTCAAAATCTACCCCCCCAAACGACTCCAAGTTCTGTGGTACCTTATGAGAGGGACAAACTCAAAATGGAGGTGATTGAACAGTGCTCGTAATGAGGGTGTGAACGCATGTACTGTACCTCGTTCTCATACTGGATCTCCAGCATGGCTCTGGAGCTGCCGAGGTCCTGCATCACCGACTCCGCCTGCTTCAGCAGCTCCTCACGGTTTATCGTTCGCTAGAGACAGGAGGAAGAGCAGAAATGAGGAGTTAGTGAAAAGACAAACAGGAGTCGGTAGAGTACAAAAAGCAGGCTGGATATTTTTCATTGGCGATGTCCACTCCTCTTGGCTACACTTATTAAACCCATTCCAGAAAGGCATACATAGAGTCGATTAGGTGACATTACACCAAAATATTCAACACCTTTTTTCTGTCGAGGCGGGGTGCCACACGGCTGTCCTGGGAATCTGACTGGTTGATCTCAGGATTGGTGTCGAGGAGGCGCTGCATGGCCCGGTCGCGGTCAAAAGCAGTCACATAGAAGAGCATCTGCCGTGTGTCGAATGGGAAGAAGAAGGGACTGGGGAGAAGGGAGTAACAATGATAGTTGGTCAAAATGCAAAGCATCTATGTACTCACCGGACAGTTAATTAGGTACACCCATCTACAATGAACAAAAATATAAAACGCATCATGTTAAACAACAGTGGTAGGCTTGATTAAAAACGACGACGAGACGGCCTACAGGGAGGAGGTGAGGGCCCTCGGAGTGTGGTATCAGGAAAATAACCTCACACTCAACGTCAACAAAACTAAGGAGATGATTGTGGACTTCAGGAAACAGCAGAGGGAACACCCCCCTATCCACATTGATGGGACAGTAGTGGAGAGGGTAGTAAGTTTTAAGTTCCTCGGCGTACACACAGACAAACTGAATTGGTCCACCCACACAGACAGCATCGTGAAGAAGGCGCAGCAGCGCCTCTTCAACCTCAGGAGGCTGAAGAAATTCGACTTGTCACCAAAAGCACTCGCGAACTTCTACAGATGCACAATCGAGAGCATCCTGTCGGGCTGTATCACCGCCTGGTACGGCAACTGCTCCACCCACAACCGTAAGGCTCTCCAGAGGGTAGTGAGGTCTGCACAACGCATCACCGGGGGCAAACTACATGCCCTCCAGAACACCAACACCACCCGATGTCACAGGAAGGCCATAAAGATCATCAAGGACAACAACCACCCGAGCCACTGCATGTTCACCTCGCTATCATCCAGAAGGCGAGGTCAGTACAGATGAATCAAAGCTGGGACCGAGAGACTGAAAAACAGCTATCTCAAGGCCATCAGACCGTTAAACAGACACCACTAACATTGAGTGGCTGCTGCCAACACACTGACACTGACTCAACTCCAGCCACTTTAATAATGGGAATTGATGGGAAATGTAAAATATATCACTAGCCACTTTAAACAATGCTACCTAATATAATGTTTACATACCCTACATTATTCATCTCATATGTATATGTATATACTGTACACTATATCATCTACTGCATCTTTATGTAATACATGTATCACTAGCCGCTTTGTTTACATACTCATCTCATATGTATATACTGTACTCGATACCATCTACTGTATCTTGCCTATGCCGCTCTGTACCATCACTCACTCATATATCTTTATGTAAATATTCTTATCCCCTTACACTTGTGTCTATAAAAGGTAGTAGTTTTGGAATTGTTAGCTAGATTACTTGTTGGTTATTACTGCATTGTCGGAACTAGAAGCACAAGCATTTCGCTACACTCGCATTAACATCTGCTAACCATGTGTTTGTGACAAATACAATTTGATGTTAAGTGCCAGTCCCACGTTTCAAGAAAAATGTTTTCACATCCCTGTTAGTGACATAATCCATCCATCTGACAGGTGTGACATATCAAGAAGCTGATTAGACAGCATGATCAGCACACAGGTGCACCTTGTGCTTGGGAAAATACCAGGCCACTAAAATGTGCAGTTGTCACAACACCAGATTTCAAGTTGAAGGAGCATTGACATGCTGACTGGAGGACTGTCCAACAGAGCTCTTGCCAGAATTTCTCTACCGTAAACCTCCATCCTTTTAGAGAATTTGGCAGTACGTCCAACTGGCCTCACAATGGCAGACTGTAACCACACATTTGGATTCTTTACCTGCAGGATCGTCTGAGACCAGCCATCCGGACAGCTGATGAAACTGTGGGTTTATATAACCAAATTATTTGCACAAACTGTCAGAAACAGTTTCAGAGAAACTCATCTGCGTGCTCACCAGGATCTTGACCTGACTACAGTTCGGCGTCTTAAACTTCAGTGGGCATATGCTCACCGTCGATGGCCCCTGGCACGCTAGAGAAGTGCGCTTCATGCATGAATCCCGGTTTCAACTGTACCGGGCAGATGGCAAACAGCGTGTATGGTGTCGTGTGGGCAAGCAGTTTGCCGATGTCAACGTTAGGAACAGTGCCCCATGGTGGCAGTGGGGTTTTGATACTGGCAGGCATAAGCTACGGACAACGAACACAATTTTATTGATGGGAATTTTAATGCGGAGGTAATGTGATGAGATCCCAAGGCCCAGTGTCGTGCCATTTACCCGCCACCATCACCTCATGTTTCAGCATGTTAACCTCTCTGGGATATGTGGGACGCCAGCAAATGCAGAGCGCCAAATTCAAATAAATTCCTATAAAAATCTAACTTTTTACCAAATTAAAGCTACACATTGGCTGGATTCACAACATGTCAGATTTCAGAAAGGCTTTTTGGCAAAAGTAAACAATGCTATTATCTGAGCATAGCACCATAGTAAACAAAAGAGAAAAACATTTCAACCCTGCAGGCGGGACACAGAAATAAATATATAAATCATGCCTTACCTTTGACGAGCTTCTTCAGTCGGCACTCCAATATGTCCCATAAACATCACAAATGGTCCTTTTGTTCGATTAATTCCTTCCATATATATCCAAAATGTCCATTTATATGGCGCATTTGATACAGAAAATCACCGGTTCCAACTAGCGCAACGTGACAACAAAATATCTCAAAGTTACCAAAACATTTCAAACTACTTTTGTAATACAACTTTAGGTATTTTTTAAAGTAAGTCATTGATAAAATTGAAGACGGGATGATCTGTGTTCAATACAGGAAAACAAACACAAGCATGCTTTCTGTTCTTGCACCTCTATCAAACAGTACACATGAAGTGACACTTGTTCAAGATGGCCATACATTACAAAGGAATAGCCTCAACCAATTTCTAAAGACTGGTGACATCCAGTGGAAGCGGTAGGAACTGCAAGCAAGTCCCTTTGAAATCTGGAATCCCAATGAAACCTCATTGAAAAGAGGGTGAACTCAAAAACAAAACATGAATGTTTGTCCTCGGGGTTTCGCCTGCTACATAAGTTCTGTTATGCTCATAGACATGATTCAAACAGTTTTAGAAACTTCAGTGTTTTATATCCATATCTACTAATAATATGCATATCTTATCTTCTGGGGATGAGTAACAGGCAGTTGAAAAGTGGGCATGCTTTCCATCCAAAATTCCAAATGCTGCCCCCTATTCCAGAGAAGTTAATGCACGGCCCCATGTCGCAAGGATCTGTACACACTTCCTTGAAGATGAAAATGGCCCAGTTCTTCAATGGTCTGCATACTCACCAGACATGTCACCCATTGGGCATGTTTGGTATGCTCTGGAATGATGTGTATGACGGCGTGCTCAAGATCCTGACAATATATCCAGCAACTTCGCACAGCCATTGAAGAGTGGGACAACATTTCACAATCAGACTGAAATTCTATGTGAAGGAGATGTCGCACTGCATGAGGCAAATGGTCACACAACTACCTTTTTTCTTTAAAGGTATCTGTGACCAACAGATCTGTAATACCAATCATGTGAAATCAATAGATAATGGCCTAATGATATTTTTTAAATTGACTGATTTCCTTAAATGAACTGTAACTAAGTAAAAACTTTGAAATTGTTGCATGTTGCATTTATATTTTTAGTCTGTGTAGTACCAGGTCTGACCCTTCTTTGCCTCCAGAACAGCCGAAATTCTGTGGGCCATTCTACAAGGTGTCAGGAAACATTCCTGATGCGATGGCATCCCGCAGTTGCTGCAGAATGGAAGGCGGTGCATTCATGCGAACAGCCCGATCCATCTCATCCTAAATATGCTCTATTGGGTTGAGGCCACTCAAGTAAAGTGAACTTGCTCTCATGTTCCAGGCTGCTTTTCCACTCAATTGTCCAGTGTTGGTGATTGCGTGCCCACTGGAGCCAATTCTTGTTTTTAGCTGATTGGAGTGAAACCCGGTGTCTGCTACAAAAGCCCATCCGTGACAAGGATTAACCAGGTGTGCACCACTACTGGTCCACTTGTGGCCAGTCTGTTTGCACGATTCTTGCCAGTCGCCTTCGATCTCTCGTCCGGTTTTCGCCGAAAGGAAAGCCATTATCTGGACATTTTTTTGTTTGTCGCACCATTCTTGGTAAACCCTAGACACTGTCTTGAGTGAAAAGCCGAGGAGTGCGGGGTTTGAGATATTGGATCCAGTGCACCTGGCACAGACAATCATAACACACTCACTTAGAATGGGCAAAAAATGTGACCTAACGTTCAATCAAACAGTAACTGAATGCCTCGATGCCTGCTTTATATAGTTGTTGACGTGACTCCCTGTGTGTAGGCGTGATCCATTTTCGTGGAAGAGGTGGTTTACCTAATAAACAGGCCAGTAAGTATAAGTATAAGTATAAATATGTATAAGTATAAGTATAAATATATATATATGTATAAGTATAAGTATAAATATATATATATGTATAAGTATAAATATATATATGTATAAGTATAAGTCTAAATATATATATGTATAAGTATAAGTCTAAATATATATATGTATAAGTATAAATATGTATAAGTATAAGTATAAGTATAAATATAAGTATAAGTATAAATATATATATATGTATAAGTATAAATATATATATATGTATAAGTATAAATATATATATATGTATATGTATAAATATATATATATGTATATGTATAAGTATATATATATGTATATGTATAAGTATATATATATGTATAAGTATATATATATGTATAAGTATATATATATGTATAAGTATAAGTATATATATATGTATAAGTATATATAAGTATAAGTATATATAAGTATAAGTATAAGTATATATTCAGTTGCTTATGTGGGGTTAACCTTGGGCCTGGAAGAGAAAATTGAAGTCTCAGTTTACTTCCTGAATTGAAATGGAATTGTCCCCAACCTTGGTCTAGACATGCGGTTTGAGGACATTGCATTAGTGAATACTTGGGTCAAATATTCAAGAAAACCTAGGCGTTACCAGGTCTTGCCGAGCTCTGTGAGCCAGGTGGGGATGTTGCCGGTCATGATGACCAGAGGGTCCTGCAGCTGTCGGTTGGCCTTGGCTGTCAGCTTACTGTTGATGAACTCACTGGTGGGGATGATCTCCTTAGAAACAGCATTCTGAAAAAAACAACCTCAGTTTACTGGAACTACCACAGTGCCCCTTCTCTGATGCAAAGAAACAGGGGGCTAGGTTGTTTGAATGCAAAAAGGACCATTATTGTGGGCAACTGTGAGCACTAAGACAGCTGTCTAGCTAGCAGACAGTTAGTCATATGGTACATTGTGGTTTACCTTCAACAAGAGCTCAACTGACCTGAGCCCTAGGACCATGCCCCAGGACTACCTGACATGATGACTCCTTGCTGTCCCCAGTCCACCTGACCGTGGTGCTGCTCCAGTTTCAACTGTTCTGCATTATTATTATTATTATTATTATTATTATTATTATACCATGCTGGTCATTTATGAACATTTTAACATCTTGGCCATGTTCTGTTATAATCTCCACCCGGCACAGCCAGAAGAGGACTGGCCACCCCTCATAGCCTGGTTACTCTCTAGGTTTCTTCCTAGGTTTTGGCCTTTAGGGAGTTTTTCCTAGCCACCGTGCTTCTACACCTGCATTGCTTGCTGTTTGGGGTTTTAGGCTGGGTTTCTGTACAGCACTTTGAGATATCAGCTGATGTACGAAGTACTATATAAATACATTTGATTTGATTTAAAGATATATTTAGCATTATGTAGAACATGACACAGACAGTGGGCAGACATACAGGCTTGTGTCACAAATGGCAACGTATTCCCTACATGGTGGACTACTTCTGACCAGAACCCTATTGGTCCTGGTCAAAAGTAGTGCATTATAAAAAGGTTATAGGGTGCCTTCTGGGACTCAACAAGTATGTTCAGTAAGTGCCAGTATCTGCAGGCTGGAGAGGGGATAGGACAGGCTACTCACGTCGTACAGGTAGAACCAGTAACTACTAATGGAGTGCAGCACCCTCAGCAAAAGGTTGACATCCAGAGACGGGTCGTCGAAGGTGATGCTCTCTGGGGGTTCTGACATGAGGTACATCTCCAACGGGCTGGCCACGCTGGGACACACGCCATCTGGGAGAGGAGAGAGCAAGTCAGGGTCATAATTCGTGCACACTGTAGCAAAACATTTTGCAATGGGAAACAAAAACAAGCGTTTCTTATTGGACAAGGGCAGGTAGTCACTTGTTCGTCCTTTTCTTCCGTTTTGCGGCCAATGAATACGACACAGAAGTGGTAGCTAAACTAACATGATACAATGTATAGTATGAGATAAGGATTTGAGTGGACAGATTTAGTGTACGTTAAAGAATGGTCAAATATCCTATGTAGTGCACTACTTTCAAAGTAATAGGGTATCATTTGAGACTGTAAAAGCCCTTTGGCCAGGGGGTTAGTGCAAAAGTAAAGTTTTGGAAATGCATTTGATTAATTGATTAGACAGACCATATCTGTGGGTTTGTGTGAAGAGGTAATCTCAAGTAACTAATTCAGATGGTAAAAAAAATAAGTAAATTCAACACTCACAAAGCACCGGCCCAGAATTTTGGGCACACCGATGGATAGCAACTGTAGTCCAACACCTCAGACAAGCTCATGTTTAAAACCCTTGGAAGCCAAAGAGGGCTATGATTTTATTTTTTAACTATGATACATGAAATATAGAGCATGTTGTAATATTTTTCGAAAGCAAAAATATACTGAGGTTACATTGTTTGCTCGCTAGCAACGTACTAGACCATTCGGAGGAGCAGAAGGGAAATATACATTTTTTGCACCAATCTCCGTAGTGTAACGACACTGATCGGCTACCATATGGAGCCAACAGTGTTTATTGGGATCTCTTCTTGAAGATAGTGGTTTCCTTATGTTATTATTTCACCTTTATTTAACCAGGTAGGCTAGTTGAGAACAAATTCTCATTTGCAACTGCGACCTGGCCAAGATAAAGCATAGCAGTGTGAACAGACAACACAGTTACACATGGAGTAAACAATTAACAAGTCAATAACACAGTAGAAAAAAAAGAAAAAAAAAGAGTCTATATACATTGTGTGCAAAAGGCATGAGGTAGGCGAATAATTACAATTTTGCAGATTAACACTGGAGTGATAAATGATCAGATGGTCATGTGCAGGTAGAGATACTGGTGTGCAAAAGAGCAGAAAAGTAAATAAATAAAAACAGTATTGGGATGAGGTAGGTCAAATTGGGTGGGCTATTTACTGATAGACGATGTACAGCTGCAGCGATCGGTTAGCTGCTCAGATAGCAGATGTTTGAAGTTGGTGAGGGAGATAAGTCTCCAACTTCAGAGATTTTTGCAATTCGTTCCAGTCACAGGCAGCAGAGAACTGGAACGAAAGGCGGCCAAATGAGGTGTTGGCTTTAGGGATGATCAGTGAGATACACCTGCTGGAGCGAGTGCTACGGGTGGGTGTTGCCATCGTGACCAGTGAACTGAGATAAGGCGGAGCTTTACCTAGCATGGACTTGTAGATGACCTGGAGCCAGTGGGTCTGGCGACGAATATGTAGCGAGGGCCAGCCGACTAGAGCATACAGGTCGCAGTGGTGGGTGGTATAAGGTGCTTTAGTAACAAAACGAATGGCACTGTGATAAACTGCATCCAGTTTGCAGAGTAGAGTATTGGAAGCTATTTAGTAGATGACGTCGCAGAAGTCGAGGATCGGTAGGATAGTCAGTTTTACTAGGGTAAGTTTGGCGGCGTGAGTGAAGGAGGCTTTGTTGCGGAATAGAAAGCCGATTCTAGATTGGAGATGTTTGATATGAGTCTGGAAGGAGAATTTACAGTCTAGCCAGACACCTAGGTACTTAGAGATGTCCACATATTCTAGGTCGAAACCATCCAGGGTGGTGATGCTAATCGGGCGTGCGGGTGCAGGCAGCGAACGGTTGAAAAGCATGCATTTGGTTTTACTAGCATTTTGATCGCATACAGACCCTTCGCCAGTGGTTTAAAGACAATGTTACATATAGGGTTAATATAACTGGTTCTCCAAATGCATGTTAGCTAGCTAAGTTGGCTGTATTCAAAGAAAATAATGCTCATCTGCTGTTGGCATAAGCCAACAATTAAGAGAGAGCTTGGCAGAAAAAGTAAGAAAACTCTGGAAAAACATCAACACATTTATCCTCTTATTTTTGTTGCCACAAAACGACCTCCATAGTTCCATGGGTTACCTTCAGATGAGTCCCATGATAATCGTGGGGGTCGTAGAGCAAAACAGAGAACATCCTCGTGAGTCATCTTTCCACTACAGACGTTTTCGTGAGAAGACCAATTTTCGGGAATGTCTCATGGTTGGAAAAGCACCGCTATAACTCAGCCAACTTCCATCGCAGATGTGGAAGGACGACATGGGCAGATAAGGTGGATTTAGACGCAGCCCATGCAAAAAAACAAACATCTCTAGCTTAAACTGACTTGTCGGTGGGGATTCTTTTTTTTAAATTTTTTTTATTACTTAGATTGACGCACGGGTTCGGAAATAAACTTAAGGATTAAAAACAGTTTGAGATCATTGTGAGGGGTTTTCTCCAGTGTCTTGAAAGATTAATTGGGCTTCGTGAAAATGTTGACCGAGGCACGGCTTAGCGAAGGGTCTGTTAACTTGTAGCAGGTCAGCTCTCTCCCTCCCCACTGTAAGGAGTACATTAGAGTTGTACGATAAAATAAACCAGCAGAACTTGTCTCAGTCTCCAGGCCAGTAGACAACACAGACACCCACCTAGGCCCAGAGGTGGTGGTAGTGGTTCCTACCGTGCCACAGCTCGTCCTGTTTCTTGGCATTGCGGGGTGAGGTCTTGGTGGGGGCAGTCTGTGCCCGGCCCCTCTTCCCTCCCACCACATCCTTAGTGCCATCCTCATCCTCCCTCACTGGTTTATACCTAATGGGATAGAGAGTCTACGTAAAGCATATCGTGGAACATGACTACACTGCCATGGCAGTTGCATTTGATCACTAACTCAGCCACCTATTAGACATGTGTTTGTGTGTGAGACATCTCAACCCTAACAGCCACTACAAGCATCAGTCAGATATGTTAAGAGACAAATCCATGTAGATCTAGGTATTGGCGGGCAAGAACATCTATTTCACCCGCCACAATGTCAGGTGGTCAATTTGCAGGGCTCTAGTGTGAGCATTACATTTGCGACTAAAAATAGACAATTGCACATGTGCTTATACTTAGAAAAATGCTGTAGTAGCCGTTTACACAGTATTTCTGCTGTTGTTTCATTGCACACATAAAAAAGGATCCTACCTCAAGCAGCAACACTGCCTGGCAGGGGAACTAAGCTCAGTGATGATAGATACATTTTTGGAGGCACTGGGCACAGGCATAAAAGATTGTCTAATATACTCTATTTACATTGTTTTTTTCACAAGTTCAGTTATTTTTCAACGTTAGTTTGAGTCTGCTGCGTCAACTGAGAGCAGAGAAGCCTTAGATGCCAAATCTTAGACATGTGACTAGACTCAGGTGGCCCCGTTACTATGATAACCATGTGCCCTTCAAGGGGCAGCAGAACATTGTGTCTGATCATTTTAATTTTAAAAATTTTTTAAAAAGAAATTGAGCAATACACTACTTCTTACTAATACATTTCTTGTTTTAGAAACATGGTCATCTGTTTTATGTAATTACAGCAAAAAAATATTTTTGCTGATAAAACAAATCTGAGGGGCTGGTAGATTTTCTCATCTCCCCTGCCACAGTGGCTGGTGGACCAAAAACACAATTTTAGGCTATGGTTGGGTTCGTTAATCAGTCCAGCCTATAGACTGGTGTGTGTGGACAGCCAGCGTAAAGGGGATACCATATGGTGTGGGTTTTGGTCCAGATGCCGGCCCGTCCGAGCGGGTTGGCCTCGTCATCTGTTGACTCCCTCTCCTCCTCTGCCTGCAGGCTGAACTGCCGCACCGCCTGGTAAACCGTCATGTTGTAGGGCAGCAGGTGGTCGCCGATGTAGAACTGCAGCCGGTGGCGCACGCTGCCTGAGTTCAGGAACTGGGCCGCCTGGACAGAGATAGACGGTCAAGTTAGGGTGGAAGGTAACATCGTTATTGGTGGGGGAAAGAGGTATTATCCCATATGGAGAGTATTTTGCAAGGACAATGTAGTTTCGTACCAGAGATTCATCAATTTCATCGTCTGAACCATCATCGTCGCTGTCCTCATCCTCCTCTCTTATTCGTCCGTAACCTGAAGAGAGAAAAAGTCCCATTGAGCACGTCAGCATGTTAACCATAAATGTCAGTAATACAAGGAGACATTCTATTCTGCCAGAAGTGAAGGACAGAAATACTCTGGGAAGGAACTTGAGAAAGCAGCCCCATTGGATGAAGATCATCTGTGGGTGACCTATGTTCCTCACAGAGTGAAAGGGCTTAAGTCAAGTCAGTAACTCAATGCAAAGAGACAGTTCCCAGTGCTCACCTCGGACCACCAGGTAGCGTTCAATGGCCTGTACCAAAGCCAGGGGGTCAATTTTCACCGGGCCCCCCTTCCACTGCTTCACATTGGTGCAGTCCGGGTGCCTCTGCAGCTGACACTTGAGTTGGTGTGTGTTAAAGAACTTCAGAGCCTGAGAACCTCTGAAGAACACGCATGTCAGACAAGATCACAATGATACAAAAGAGGTAAATAAGGAGAAGTCACCTTCCTTAACCTACACCCATATAGACTTCAAAAGTAAACACACATTAGTGAATGGCTGACAAAAACAGAGTTTGTGGAACAAAAGGAAGGGATGGAACTTGGTAAATTAACTAACCTGCTCCCGTTGCCGTTGCCACTGGGGAAGTCGTGCACCTTGACAGGGAACTGCTCCATCTGGCTTAGGCAGTTGTTCATCTTGCGCACCAGTGACAGCAGGGGCCCGTTCTCAGACGGCTCCAGGCGGCCTGCCGGCTCCATCCCCGGGGTCTGGACAGGCATAACACAGGAGGGACACTTCAAACAAGCTGCAAAGACTTGTCGTATTAAAACAGGGCACACCGTAGAAACATTTTTGAAACAGAAAAATGTAAAAAATAATTTATTTCTGGGATAAGTTAAGGTAGTTCCTCCCTTTGTCAGTTTTATTCCATTTGTTTCCAACCGAGTACAACCAGGGTTGAATATTGCCGTTGTAAAAATTTAAAAAAGACAAAGCATGGTTTATCAAATCGTGTCATACAGTGCAAGGAGCTATAAAAAAAGTTAAGCTGAAAAAGATGAAGCTTTTTGTGAGTATGGAAAAGGTCTGCAATTCCCTAAAATGTTGTGCACAAATGTGTTTACATTCCTGTTACTGAGCATTTTTTCTTCGCCAAGATAATCCATCCACCTGACAGCTATGGCATTAATCTTTCAAAGAGCTGATTTAACAGCATGATCATTACACAGGTGCACCTTGAACTGGGGACAGTAGAAGTCCATTCAAAGGTGCAGTTTTGTCACAACACCATGCCACAGATGTCTCAAGTTGAGGGAGTGTGCAATTGGCATGCTGACTGCAGGGATATCCTCCAGAGCTGTTACTAGAAGTTTGAACGGTCATTTCTCTACCATAAGCCGCCTCCGTGGTTTTAGAGAATTTAACAGCATATCCAACCGGCCTCACACCCACAGACGACGTGTATGGTGTTGTGTGGGCGAGCTGTTTGCTGACGTCAACGTTGAGAACAGAGCGCGGTGGGGTTATGGTATGGGCAGGCATAAGCTACAGACAACAAACAATTGCGTTTTATGGATGGCAATTTCAATGCATAGAGATATGATGAGATCCTGAGGCCCACTGTCATTCGCCTCCATCAACTCATGTTTCCACATAACACACAGCCCCATGTCGCAAGGATCTGTACACAATTACTGGAAGCTGAAAATGTCCCAGTTCTTTAAAATGACCTGCATACTCACTAGACATGTCACTCATTGAGCATGTTTGGGATGCTATTGATCAATGTGTACAACGTGTTACAGTTCACGCCAATATCCAGAGGGACAACATTACACAGCCCACAATCAACAGCCTCATCAACTTCTCTTATTTTATGAATATTTATCTTATTTTTAAAAAGTACCAACTCTATTCCCAGTCATGTGAAATCCATAGATTTAGGTCCTAATGCATTTTTTTCCAATTGAATGATTTCCTTAAATGAAGTGTAACGAAATAAAATCTTTGAAATTGTGGCATGTTGCATTTATATTTTTGCTCAGTATAAATAAAAAAGGAGCATACATTTCAGCCTTATGCCTTCAGAGCTGTACAAACAAATTAGGAGATTAAAACACCTGCTGTGTGTAACAGGATCAATCAGCTATAGTTCAGATACTGGAAAATTGGGAGTTAAATGTATATTAACAGGGAATATGTAGAAGAACATTAAACTGACAATTCAAATGTCACATATAATTGAAAAAATGACAACGATCTAGGCCAGTGTTTCCCAACTTCCGTTGTGTTGTAGCCCAGGACAAAAACACACGATTCAACTTGTCAACTAATCACCAAGGCCTCAATGAGCTGAATCAGGTGTTTTTGCCCAGGGCTACAACAAAAATGTGTTCCGTTGCGGATACTCGAGGACCGGAGTTGGGAAACACATGTCTGAACTTCATAATGTAAGGCTCCCGAGTGGCGCAGCAGTCTAAGGCACTGCATCTCGGTGCTAGAGGAGTCACGACAGACCCTTGTTCGATTCCAGGCTGAATAACAACCGGCCGTGATTGGGAGTCCCATAGGGCGGCACACAATTGACCCAGCATCGTCCGTGTTTGGCTGTCAACTGACTTGACTAGTTAAATAAAGGTTTACATTTAATAAAAATACTACATAATAGATGCAATACTCTAGTAGGCCACAAAACTTGAGGGTGGGGTACCTTTTGAACTCTAGGAGAAAAATATACATATACAGACCAGCTGCCATTCATTCTAGCCTGAGTGCTGTTGTGGAATTATCAGAATTAGTTGAGTAACATAGATGTGTTATTTTCATGATATGCTTATGAGTTATTTCTCATAAGAATGTATTTTGTTGTACTATAGTTTTGGCCATTGGCAGTTATCTGTTCTATGTCAGGACTAAGTTGCATGGGCCACAGAGAGGGGAGAGGTCAAGGGGTCATCATGTGTAAACATATCTTTTCGGTGTGGCAGCGACTCCCTACTTTTCCCATGGGGGGAAAAGAGGGTGGCAGTGTCTGGAATCATTCTATGCTCCCTCTTTGTTGACCTATAGGGTCACTCTCCTCTCTGTGAGTTTGTCCTCTGATTGGTTGTATTTAGAATTGGTTCTATCTAAAATGACAATTTGATATATATCATAGGGTGGGGGTAATGTCTTGGTACCATTTTGTACCAAGGACGAGATAAGAGATTTGTTTAGGAGACCAAACTGAACGATAATTTATAGCCGACTCTGACTAGGGGATATTCTCTCTGAAGTAAGGTTTTTTCTCTGTGTAAGTTCCTAAGACCTGTGTTTTGTCACGTCGTCTAGTAGGGGGTGGATCTTTGCTATAAAGGATCCCATTTGCCATTGTGTAAAGGACTCTCAACTTTTCATTAGAGATACTGAACTGTTGAAAGTCAAAATGCTATTGCAAAAGCTTAATTATTATTAAAGGTGAAGATTAAGCATAACTCTGACTCGTGTGATTTGCTCTCTCATCATTTGGTAATTAAGGAAATTTCCACGACAGTGCAAATCCTCATACTGGCTTTATACTGTATTTAGAGCCATGAGATGTATAGCCAATAACTAGGGCCTTGAGTTTATCCTGGTCAGGTCAATCTGAAGTGGTCAGGAAAAAGATTGGATGCCCTACTAGCGCAACATGGCCCATTTGTTTGTGTGACAGCCTTCCTAGACAGATGTTTAAAAAATTAAAAAATAAATAAATGCCCTCAGCTCCAATCTCTGCCAAAATGGCCTATTAGACTGGAGTTGGCTACATTCAGTCACTGGATACTGAGAAAGGATGACCGTCTTCATCGGGCGAAAGACAAACTTCTGATAATAGAAACAGAATCTCATTCTAGTTCTGTGTTTCAGACCTGCCGAACAGCCTTACCGGGCAGCCATAGAAGACATGCAGGAACCACTTGAGGCGGACGTCACGGCTGACCAGGTCACGGTCACTGCTGGAGGTCAGGTAGAGCAGCAGCTGCTTGACCAGGCCGCTGTGCTGGATCTCGAACGACGACACGTCCGACTCCGACACAATGCTGCAGATCTCCACGAGGCACTCCACGCCACCGTCCATCTGGTGGGGGATTGGGGGTGTGACAGCCCAAGTCACTAACCATCATACCTTAATGACGTTGTCTTTAGCTAGCAATGTAGATAGTACCCTGTACCGTCAAAACAGCAAAGCAAAACAGCTGTTCTCAAGTTAGTATTAGCAAACAGGGTTTCCAAAGCAGTCTCCAAGGTGTCAACTAATGACTATTTACTTTCATCGAGTGCAATACTACAATGTGGGAGAGTGTTGGGAAGTACAGTACCTGTAGGCTGAGCTGTTGCGTGGCGGTGCAGAGTCTCTGGAGTACATTTAGTGCGGGGTTGCTGCCATCAATGTTTTCATTGTTGAAGTAGCGTGCCACAAACTTACAGGCCTGCTCTTTGATCCAAGCCTTGATCTTGTCCCTGTAAGGGGATGACCATCTTCATCACCACTACTACTATTGGCTGTCTTGTTTTCTCAATTCCCAACTCTCAACTCCCACAAAGCCCATTGGAGGAGGTTGTACAAGGGGAGAGACCTTGGAACCAGGAGGAATCTAAGATTTGACAGCTTGGGTGTAATCGGTTTGACTAAACCAGGGGTGTCAAACAGAGCCCAAGGGCCAAATCCACGAGCCCATTCAATTTTAAGTGCTGCCCTCAGGACCGCCAAACGAGGGGCACGTTTTTTTGGGATTAAACTTGTGCTATGTCACGTGACAGTCTGTAGTCTGACCTCTCCCCTCTCTGTGGCCCATGATGACACCGTTCCCCAAAGCATTCAATGTTCTTGAACAGACTGAGGTATGTTTGCACCGTGTGGTGGGGTGTGGCATGAAGCAATGAGTGACATATTTAAAGGGTAGCGGTGCATTTTGAATGCTCATATTTACACAACCAAACCTCTCCATGTTTTTCAACTGATCTTCAGGAACAGCACAGTTGCACACCAATTTTCATACTGAACACAGCCCTAGCTACATTTTCTGAGCGAGCCAATGATAATCTCCACCATTACTACCAACACGGCGATAAAAATCATCATCACCACCACGGTTTCCGTCGTACCTGTTGTTGGAGACAGAGTCCTTGGGAAGGGCGCGTGCCAGGCCACTCACACTGGCCGTGCGAGAGGGCTCAGAGTTTGTGCTGTTGGTCTGGGCGCCCAGCTTGCCCCAGGTCTTGGGGTTCAGACTGGCCAAGAAGGAGGATTTGGGGGACTGAGTAGTGGTAGGACTCTTGGCTGTAGGAATAGTAGAAAGGTTAGTCACAGGATGAAACATGACAAAGTGGGTCTCAAATGATACCCTATACTTCAGTGTTTCCCAAACTCAGTCCAGGGACCCCAAAGGGGTGCACATTTTGTTTTTTGCCCAAGCACTAGACAGCTGATTAAAATAATCAAAGCTTGATGATGACTGGTAGATTTGAATCAGCTGTGTAGTACTAGGGCAAACACCTAAACATGCACTCCTTGGGAAACTCTCGTTATAGTTGTTTGAAACAGACACCAGATTCTCTGGCAGATATTAAAGAATGAAGTCATGCTGTATGTATTTATTTATGTCAAGAAATCATAAGGATCAGTTTGCATTCTGCATAAATGTCCCAAATATACCAGGACTCCAGGCACAAAGAGGCATGGAGACCAATGATGCCACAAATGAGAACCAATTTTGAAGGGTCGACTCGTCATGGTTTTACACACACAAACAGTCAAAAGGTTGTGACACCTACTCATTCCAGAGTTCCTTTTTTAATTTTTTAAAAATTCTACATTGTACAATAATAGTAATGATATTAAAACTATGAACTAACACATATGGAATCATGTAGAAACCAAAAAGGGGGGGAAAAAAGCGTTGAACAAATCAAAATATATTTGAGATTCTTCAAAGTAGACACCCTTCGCCTTGAAAGCTTTGCACACTCCCGGCATTATCTCAACCAGCTTCATGAGGTAGTCGCCTGGAATACATTTCAATTAACAGGTATACCTTGTTGAGTTAATGTGTGGAATTCATTTCCTTCTTAATGCATTTGAGCCAATCAGTTGTGTTGTGATAAGGTAGGGTTTGGTATAGAGGATAGCCCTATTTGGTAAAAGACCAAGTCCATATTATGACAACAGCAGCTCAAATAAGCAAAGAGAAACAATAGTCCATCATTACTTTAAGACATGAAGGTCAGTCAATGCGGAAAATGTCAAGAACTTTGAACGTTTCTTCAAGTGCAGTTGCAAAAACCATCAAGCGCTATGATGAAACTTGCTCTCAGAGAACCGCCAAAGGAAGGGAAGACCCAGTTACCTCTGCGGCAGAGGATAAGTTCATTACAGTTACCAGCCTCAGAAATCGCAGCTCAAATAAATGCATCACAAAACTCAATTAACAGACACATCAACTGTTCAGAGGAGACTGTGAATCAGGCCTTCATGGTCAAAGTGCTGCAAACAAACCACTACTAAAGGACACCAATAAGAACACGAGCAATGGACATTAGACCGGTGGAAATCTGGTCTTTGGTCCGATGAGTCCAAATTGGAGATTTTTGGTTCCAACTACTGTGTCTTTGTGACGCGGTGTGGGTGAACAGACGATATCTGCATTTGTGGTTCCCACCGTGAAGCATGGAGGTGGTGTGATGGTGCTTTGCTGATACGCCGTCTGATTTATTTTGAATTCAAGGCACACTTAACCAGCATGGCTACCACAGCATTCTGCAGCGACACGCCATCCCATCAGGTTTGAGCTTAGTGGGACTATCATTTCTTTTTCAACAGGACAATGGCCCAACACACTTCCAGGCTGTGTAAGGGCTATTTGACCAAGAAGAGTTATGAGTTCTGCAGCAGATGACCTGTCCTCATCCCAAACAATCTCAATTGGGTTGAGTTGGACCACAGATTGATGGAAAAGCAGCCAACAAGTGCACAGCATATGTGGGAACTCCAAGACTGTTGGAAAAGCTAGGTTAAGGTGAAATTCCAGGTTAAGCTGGTTGAGACAATGCCAAGAGTGTGCAAAGCTGTCATCAAGGCAAAGGGTGGCTACTTTGAAGAATCACAAATATATTTTGATTTAACACTTTTTTGGTTACTACATGATTCCATGTGTTATTTCATAGTTTTGATGTCGACTACTTTTATACAATGTAGAATAGCCAAAATAAAAAAAATCCTTGAATGAGTAGATGTCCCCAAACTTTTGACTTTTACTGTATGTATGCATACATGCATGTTTACACACACACAGGAATTTCACCTTTACTACTACAAATGTATCATTGACATTTAGCACTATTTGTATCACCTGTGAGAACCATGTGCATCCAGGCTTAGAGACTGATTGTTATTGGAACTATTACCCTGATTGTCTACTTTGTCGTCATCCCTGGGAGGAGAGTACTTGGGCCTTCTGGGCCCTCTCTTAGGCAGACGTTTTCTCTTCAGCACATCACTTAATCGCCTAGGAGAGAGGGAGAGATTAATGTTGTTCTTTGGAGGAGTGTGAGAGTGTCCTTGCGTGTGGTATCTGACCTATCATACATGCACATTCACATGTATTTAGTATTCGTGTTCTCTCACCCTTGTGGGCTGAGGTCCAGTGAGTCGTCCATGCTGTGCTGGAAGCTAGGTGAGCCCAGGTCTGGGGTGGCGGTGGTGGCCGCTGTAGTGTTTGCAGTGCTGATGGTGGTGGTACACAGGCTAGCCGTGCCGCTGGTGCATGCCTTCGGGGGACTAGTGAGGAAGGCCTCCGACTCAGCCAGGTTCTTCACCTGGTGCATCACACCTGGCAGGGGAGGAGGGCAGAGGTGAGGGCTGATGGAATACAGCAAAATTCCTCTTTTCCCAATTCTCTGATATTAAAGAGGTTGTGAGAAATTGTGATTCAATAAATCAGATAAACAGCGTTCTGTGGTCCACGACATAAGTGCACTGTGGTGTGACATCCCAATTTTGTGACCTCAGAATTGACGTCGCTAAAAATACATTGAAGCTCAAATAGCAGTGGAGGACCAATCATAACAGGTCCTCTGAACAGCAGCTCCTGGTGCTAGAAAAGAGCTGTGTGTTAAGGATCATTACAGGTCAGCTCCTCTAGGGAGGAGACACCGTCTCAGGCAGGATTTATCACCTTCTCTTCTGAAGAAGACACTGAATACGTCGGGCAGCTTCTGCATGAGGATCTCAGCCATCTGCAGAGAGCCCACTACAATTTTCAGGTCCTGGCTGGACAGCATGGAGGCAATGTGACTGGGAGAAGGAAACAGACCAACACTGAGGTTCAGGTGTGATGTGAAGACGCATGTCGTACTGACTATTTCTTTTTGTCATTGGAGGCAGCAATCTTGACTCAAAAGTTCACCTGGACACCGCGTGGTTCCTCAGCACGTCCTTGAGGAGCTCGGCATCGGCGAAGAAGATGATCCTGAGGATGGCTCGGAGGCACTTATGTCTGACGGCTGGGCCTGCCGACGAGCTGTACACCTCGTACAGCACCCCAAAAAGGGTCTTGATGAAGCACTTGGCCAGCTCAGGGTCTTCCTTCATCAGCTGGGCCCGTGCATCCTCCCGCCTCACCTCCTGGTGACCCCCTGGGGGACAGACAAGGGGAAAACTCACGTAAGATTTGATAGTTCTTTTGACTCAAAAGGAGAAATTGGATTCCATCAGCTAGTGCAGAAGACACAAAGAAGCAGCCTGTTCAATTTCACGAGTTCACAAAAAAAATGCATTAAGAGCACGTCTGCATTGGGAAAAAGGTAATCTGCCCTCAATGGGACTAACTGGTTCAAAGGCTCAATAAAAATACCAATAACTTAGGGCACTGACCCCTTTCTCCACTGGGTCTATAGCGATCTATAAAATGTATATTTTCCAGTGAATAGAGCTAGTCTCAGAACCCAATCAGGGCATCATACAACAGCAACTGACATGAAACGCATACAACTGACACCAGTTTGGGGATAGTCTATGACTAGAGGTAATGGTCTCTCTCTCACCAGTAGTGGGGTTGGCTAAGGGGTTGGGTTTCCTCTGGATACCCCGTGCTGTGCCAGTGTCCTCGTTGATCTGCTGCATAGAGTTGAAGTCGATAGTGTAGACGCGGCCCAGGGTGGACAGGCTGATCTCGTCCTCTCCGTTCTGGTGGGCCGTCTGGAGAGGAAGAGAGAACCAGACACCCCCAGACGTTAGTGTAACACTGGGCTGCACAGGGGATTCACACAGCTCACAACATATCAAGACGGAAACAGTCTACTTCCTTGTAGTATAGGTAGGGCATAGTTTTTTCTGACTACCTGACCTGAAGAGGACAAACTATGGGCCCCAAGTCTGGAAGGAAATTCCCTAAAATGGAGCGGAGCAGCATGTCTGTTCTTTACCTCAATGATGCGGCTGTCGATGCGGTTGTAGGGGTGCCACAGGCCCCGGTCGTCCCTCCACTGCCAGATGGCCCCCTCTGTGGCCTGGGCACTGCCCTTCTTCAGCATGAGATCCACAGCAAAGATGCCCTCTCTGGGCAGGCAGGGCATCAGCTCGCTGGTGGAGGGGGAACAACAAACAAACAGTTAGCAAAGTGTATCAAGGAAATTCGCAAACAAGCCATCTGTGACGGGTGCATGGAAGCCCCCATTTTTATGCACATCCACCATTAGGGTAGAAAAGGTTGTTGCAACGTTGAGCGCAGCAGAGGGGGTTCCTTACCAGATGAGTGAGGTGAGTTCATAGAGCTCCTGGGGGCTCCGGGGCACCAGGTCAATCTGCTCCTGGCAGCTACCGTTGGCCGCTCCGCAGAGAAGGAAGCGCAGAGTCTCTGCAATATCTGAACAAAGACAACGTGCTTAGTTTGTCCTCTTTCCACAGGCTATTGGCTTGATACAGTCAGGGACTTTGGCCTTGGAGGCATTTAGACTGTCATTATATAGTTAACTTGCCCAAGATTTTGTAAGCTGCATTTTTAGGCTTCATTCATGTGAGCAGTGTAAATGCGTACCAATAGAAAGTGTGTTTGTCTGCATGAGCCACTTACTCTGCTTCATGAGCTGCACGGCCAGACAGGGGCAGTTGGAGCACATGAGGGAGAACATACGCACCACCATGATGAACATGCCCGAGCTGAGCACGGGCGGGGTGACCACCAGCAGCTGCTGGATGTTGGTCAGCAGGTCCCGGGAGGCCACCTGCTGTAGCAGGTTCTGTGGACAGCGGTCACACAGAGGTCAGTCATAATGAGTCTGTTCAGGAGGGTGAGAGATGTTAGAGCCATAGAAACGTGTTGAGTAGAACCGCCTCACTCACCTCCTCGTGTTGAAAGTTGTCCACCAGCCTGGCAAAACAGAGACAAGTGCTTTCAACAGATTTCTTATCCTGTATGGGGGGAGAGAGAAATAACCACATTAGACACGTCTTCACAGGGAACATACCACAGACAACACCAGTGGTGGAAAAGTCCCAAACGTACATGCTTGATTAAAATATAACTTGACTCAAGTAAAAGTGGAAGTCAAAGTAAAATAATACTTGAGGAAAAGGTTTGAAATATAGTTAAGTATCAAACATTTAAAAAATATATTTCCTTATATTATGCAAACCAGACAGCATAATTTGCTTGTTTCTTTAATTAACGGATAGCCAGAATGTAAAAAGTGAATATATGTGTACCTGGTGTGAGAGTCTCTGGGTCAGCAGTGGCAGAGAGTCAGAGACAAAGTGGAACTCGTCAGGGGTGATGCTCTGGCAGCAGTTGGCTGCAATGGCCAAGGCATTCCTCTGGGCGTTGATGCTGAAGAACTCCAGGTACAGCAGACAGTCAGCCAGGCCACCCTGCACAACACAGGAAACACATTTAAAACAAAACAGTTAAACAAGAATTAGGGATAACTGGCACATACAGTGGGGCAAAAAAGTATTTAGTCAGCCACCAATTGTGCAAGATCTCCCACTTAAAAAGACGAGGCCTGTAATTTTCATCATAGGTACACTTCAACTATGACAGACAAAATGAGGAAGAAAAATCCAGAAAATCACATTGTAGCATTTTTTATGAATATATTTGCAAATTATGGTGTAAAATAAGTATTTGGTCAATAACAAAAGTTTCTCAATACATTGTTATATACCCTTTGTTGGCAATGACAGAGGTCAAACATTTTCTGTAAGTCTTCAAGGGTTTCACACACTGTTGCTGATATTTTGGCCCATTCCTCCATGCAGATCTCTAGAGCAGTGATGTTTTGGGGCTGTTGCTGGGCAACACAGACTATCAACTCCCTCCAAAGATGTTCTATGGGGTTGAGATCTGGACACTGGCTAGGCCACTCCAGGACCTTGAAATGCTTCTTACAAAGCCACTCCTTCGTTGCCGGGCGGTGTGTTTGGGATCATTGTCATGCTGAAAGACCCAGCCACGTTTCATATGCCCTTGCTGATGGGAGGTTTTCACTCAAAATCTCACGATACATGGCCCCATTCATTCTTTCCTTTACACGGATCAGTCGTCCTGGTCCCTTTGCAGAAAAACAGCCCCAAAGCACGATGTTTCCACCCCTATGACCATTAAATGTGTGAATTCGAAATGGCTTTTCAACCCCGTTTTATTTATTAAAGTGATCTTGTCATTCTGTATTTCACAACTATCATAAAGCAACCATTTATTAACACTGAGGGATCTCAAAATTAAAAAACGGCTTCCGTTCATCTCATCGGTTTGGCACAGGTGTTATACTAGACATCAGGCCGATGACGACATTTTTTATATTGTCCGATTCCAATATGCTTAATGCTATATCGTGCATCCCTATTATTTTGCAATGGGATTTTTTTAACTCCCATAAGGTGGTGTACAATTGGCAACGTCCGTGTTAAGGCATTGTAAATAATTTGTTCTTAACTTTTCTAGGGTAGAGGGCAGCAATTTGGAATTTTGGATGAAAAGCATGCCCAAATTAAACGGCCTGCTACTCATGTCCAGAAGATATGATATGCATATAACTGGTATATTTGGATAGAAAACACTCTAAAGTTTCCAAAACTGTTAACATAGTGTCTGAGTATAACAGAACTGATTTAGCAGGCGAAGACCTGAGAAAAATCCATTCAGGAAGTAGTTTTTTTTGTTGGGTTTGTAGTTTTTATTCAATGCCTTTACAGTATCCATTGACTTAGGACTCCATTTGCAGTTCCTATGCTTCCACTAGATGTCAACAGTCTTTAGAAATTGTTTCAGACTTGTATTCTGATAAATGAGGGAGTAAGAGCAGTCTGAACGAGTGGACCCTGACTTGTCACAGAGCTTTTTCATGCGCAATCCTGAGAGAGTGCATTTCTTGTTTACCTTTTATATTAACGACTTTATTGTCCAGTTGAAATATTACAGATCATTTAGGCTAAAAACAACCTGAGGATTGAATATAAACATTGTTTGACATGTTTCTATGAACTTCACAGATACAATTAGGATTTTTTTGTCTGCTTGTTTTGACTGAGTTTGAGCCTGTGGATTACTGAAGAAACCGCGAACAAAACGGAGGTTTTTGGATATAATGAGACTATTGAACAAAAGGAACATGTATTTGAGTAAATTAATATCTTCTGAGTGCAACCATATGAAGATCAAAGGTAAGGGATTCATTTTCTCTATTTCTGAGTTTTGTAACTCTTCTGCTTGGCTGGTTACAGTTTGTAATTATTTGTCTACTGGGCTATGTTCTCAAATAATCGTAATGTATGCTTTCGCCCTAAAGCATTTAAAAAAAAAAAAAATTATTATTATTTTTAAAAAATCTGACACCGCATGTTAGGTTTAAAGATTAACTTCTTGTGAATCCATGTAAAATCCGTTTTATTTTCTGAATTTTTTTATAATGTGTATTTCTGTATTTGGCGCTCTGCAATCTCACTGGATGTTGGCCAGGTGGAGCGTTAACTTGTTAAATCTAGGGGTAATTTTTTTTCTCTTTTTAAATAACATACCCAAAGTAAACGGGCTATTTTTCAGGACCAGAAAATAGAATATGCATATAATTGACAGCTTAGGATAGAAAGCACTAAAGTTTCCAAAACTGTAGAGATAGTCTGAGTATAACAGAAATGATATTGCAGGCAAAATAATGGATTTTTCTCAATCAGGAACGCAGCGGTTTCTAAATAAGAGTCGCTTCCTATGCTTCCCTATTGAGCAGTGAATGGGATATCAACGAGATTCCTTTTTCTATGGCTTCCTCAATGTGTCTAGTATCACAAGACATAGTTTCAGGCTTTTATTTTGAAAAATGAGCCTGAGCGACAACATTGCGTCAGTGTCCACCTGATGGCTCTTTGTGTATTTCTCACGCAAAAGACAGAGGTAGCCATTTTTCCACCCGGTCTTACTGAAAAAAGCTCTGTCCTGGTTGATATATTATCTAATAAATATTTGAAAAACACCTTGAGGATTGATTATAAACCACGTTTGCCATGTTTCTGTCGATATTATGGAGCTAATTTGGAATATTTTTCAGCGTTGTCGTGACCGCAATTTCCAGGTGGTTTTCTCAGCCAAACGTGAACTAACAGAGCTATTTTTGGCTACAAAAATTATTTTTCTGGAAAAAAGGAACATTTGCTATCTAACTGGGAGTCTCGTGAGTGAAAACATCCGAAGCTCATTAAAGGTAAACAATTTAATTTGATTGCTTTTCTGATTTGACCAGATTGCCTGCTGCTAGCTAGGCATAATGCTATGCTAGGCTATCGATAAACTTACACAAATGCTTGTCTTGCTTTGGCTGTAAAGCATATTTTCAAAATCTGAGATGACAGGGTGATTAACAAAAGGCTAAACTGTGTTGGAATATATTTCACTTGTGATTTCATGAATATTAATATTTTCTAGTAAGATTTTTTTGTCCGTTGCGTTATGCTACTTAGTGTCAGTTGATGACAATTCTCCCGGATCCGGGATGGGTAGTTAGATCACTTATTATTATTATAATTTTTTTCTCTACTTCCGTTCAATTTGGCCGGCAACAGTTTTATTTATCAACTATTATTTCCGGCTAATGGAAAACCTGAGACATATCTAACATACAGCCACCACCATCACTTATTTTAAGGTGAGTCCATGAGAGCCGGGTAGGGAGCAGAGATGAGAGAGGCAGAGCTGAGCCATAGGGAGCAACACTTACAGCCTGCAGGATGGCTTTGCTGTGTCGCCTTGACAACATCTCCAAGGCAGTCAGGGCCTGCTCCGCCACGTCAATGAACTGAATCACCTGAAGCTGCAGACAGAGAGAGCTATTATCATATCCACCACCGTTTTATGACTGAATATGAATGAAGAGAGAACAAGAACATGAGAAAGACAAATTGAAGACAAGAGAACAAGGTGTGGGCTAGGAAAACCTGGGTTGCATTCAGTAGGTATTAATTGTTGGGACATGTTTTCAAACATACTAGGCAGTACTGAAATTTGAATGTGTGTGTTTGGTGCCTACTGAACCTGAGCAGAGGGGGTTATCCTACCTTCTCCAGGAAGACTGGGATGGCATCCACGACCACAGCAGAGGACCGAGGCAGCGCCTCCATCATGTAAGTGAGAGCACGGGAGGCGTGGTTCATCTGAGCAGAGGCACGGGGTAAGATACAGATTTCACAAACATAACTCCAAAGGAATCCTTGTTGGCTGGAACCACAGTTAAAACACTACTGAGGTACAGTTATTTGCAACAAAATATAACCAGGAGAGAGTGTGGCACCTCGCAATGTAGGCCTAATGTCATGGTGAAAAACAAATATCACTGCCCCCCTCCCCAAAGACAAGCTCAGGATACTCACAATGTCAAAGTTATGCTCCATCTGTAACAATGTCATCTGTAAAGAAGAGGGGATTAAGGGATTTAGCAAATCAAGTCACAGTGTAAAATGACTTAAGACTAAAGGCAGACAAAGCATTCTGTGACTCACCAGAGCAGGCACCACGCTCTTCACGGGAAAGCCTCCTAGTGTCTCCTCGTTGCCCATCACTAGCAGCTGGCACATCTCGATAGCGGCCTGGAGCTGCTGGGACTCGTCGCCGGTGGCCTGCAGGCCCTGCAGCAGCTGCTGAGCCTTGGAGCCTGGGAGGAGAGGAGGAATAAAGCAGGTCAGAGTAGAGACTAAACAGCAGGGCCAGTATTCACAAGAGTAGGAGTGCTGATATAGGATCAGTTTAGCCCTTAAGATAAAAGCTAAACCCCTCGCCATATAATGAGATTATATGGCGACGGGGAATCAGACCCTAGATCAGCACTCCTCTGAGAAACATTTTTAATATGGGCCCTGCCAGGAGTGCAGTCAGCACACACTTGGATTAGAGTTGAGTGAAAAGCAGGTTATAAGAATAAAGACAGACATAAGTGAACTCAACATGCCTCCCCTGAGGGAGAATGGAAACATCCTGCTCACTCAGGGCTCCCGAGTGGCGCTGCGGTTTAAGGCACTGCATCTCAGTGCTAGAAGCTTCACTACAGACCCTGGTTCGATCCTGGGCTGTATCACAACCAGCGTGATCGGGAGTCCCATAGGGCGGTGCACAATTGGCTCAGTGTTGTCCGGGTCAGGGGAGGGTTTGGCCGGGGTAGGCCGTAATTGTATATAAGAACGTTCTAAACTGACTTGCCTAGTTAAATAAAAGTTTTTTTTTAAGAAATAAAAAAATATGTTAAGTGGTAATTAAATGGATTCTGGACACAGACAAGATGGTGTAGCACTCACTGGCTCCACTGCCTATAGTTCTGTGAAACAGCTGGGACATGCGGGGTCCCAGGGGCCCAAAGAGGTGTGGGGGTAGACCCCTGGCCTCCAGCAGGGCTGTGGGGAGAAAACAGCTAGGTTAGACAACAACCAAAGATCCCGCAACACCAACAAGGGCTGACAGGGAACTCTTAGACAGGAACATTGGCACCTGTATCTAAGGAAAGCTGTGATCGTCATACCTTGGAGTCTGCCCATTTCAGAGTCATCGGACTCACTCTCACCGGATGTGGTCATCCCTACAGCTCCGGCCACTGAGCTAGAAGCTGGAGAAAATTAAGGGGCAATTAAATCACCATTGTCCTCATCAAAATCACAACAAATGTTCAAGTAAGGATCATACACACATAGGCAGGCCTAGGAAAACAGTCAACGATCTTTTATAATAATAATAATAGTGTACACACACCAAGCAGAGGCTACATCAAGCTTTGGCTGGCTCCTATCCGTTTAGAACAAAGACATACCAGAAATTTGTGGGATAGTGCAAAGGTTTTTATCCACTAAGGGTCAAGGGGAGAGAATCTCTGCTACCACAAGCAGGTAGTGCTACACCTATAATGGTACACGGAGTGTGTCCCTGACCATGTGAGCTGAGAAGGAAAAACACTATGCCCTAGTCGCAGTAGGTACCTGTACCCGAAGCCCCCTGCGGGGCCTCATCAGTGCGGGCAGCCGAGGAGTTGGCACCATCCTGGTTGTTGTCCGAGTCAGCCATCTTCTCTTGTCGGCGAGCTTCGGCTGCCCCGCGCTTGCCCAGGCCTGAGCCTCGCCGACTGGGGGGGGCATAGTGGGACTGAGTGACTACACAAACTAGACCACAAAGCCCACAATCAAACATGGCAGCACACAACTGACATTCCTGGTCATAAGGTATCACTAACTTACACTTGTGTTTCGCAATGTGAACATCTGTTCACACACACAGGTACCGACAAGAAGCGTGTTCATAAAATGAGTGAAAACTGTCATATTTTAGAAAACAGGAAACACTGGACAGTTAATTGAAAGGAATAATTCAACTAAAACCACTAATTCAGTGTTAAATATATATATTTTTTATTTTGTCATAATAAAGGTTGTTAGCAACATGTCGAAATCTGTTGCAGCTCAAGTCGACCGTAACACACAATGCAAGGCGCTCTCACACGGGGGGCTAGGTAGCTGGCTAGCAAATATAGCTACACATAATAATGACAAAAACAATATTAGCATGTGAAGTAGCTAGCCAGCTGTAAAATCGACAAACTGCAGGAGTATAGAACCATGTTCAACCTGCAGATCGTCTGCCTCAAGGAGGGGGGTGCTGACCTTGCTATGGCAACAGCCCATACATGCGGTAAAGAGGTTCATGGAACACCGGGGCAAGAGCAAGGATGCGTCATTGGCAGCCATTCAAAAAAATCTGATCCAACAGTGGATATTGATGATTTAGGAGTTCTATTGGCCTCACAAATGTGGTTACTATAATCCGATACGGATATATTTAGTCCTTTTCGGGTTTGGAGAAGTGTCTGCTAAATGCTAACTCCTATTTGTATAAGCTGGTAGCATAGCTAGCGTTAGAGATTGGTAGGTGATGTTTTAAGTGTGATGCAGTTGGTGATGACGTTAACATGTATTGGGGTTGACATCCACTCAAGTATTATACTCGGATGTTTACCACAACATTGTGTGAAATACACAAATAGCCTAAAAGTAGGCACAATAAGGGATTCTGAATCTTTCCCCCATGGGGGAGTTTCCATTGTTTTGGTCAAGTTCCATAGATCTATTTACAGAATCTCTGCTTCCCCACAGACATAGCCCAGGGCAAGAAGGGAGGAGAAACATTCATTGCAGATTTTTTCAACCCTTATTTTTATCAGGTAAGTTGACTGAGAACACATTCTCATTTACAGTAATGACCTGGGGAATAGTAACAAGGGAGAGGAATGAGCCAATTGGAAGCTGGGGATGATTAAGTGGCCATGGAATTTAGCCAGGACACAGGGGTTAACACCCTTACGATAAGTGCCATGGGATCTTTAGTGACCAGAGAGTTAAGAAACCCATTTAACATTCTATCCGAAAGACAGCACCCTATACAGGGCAATGTCCCCAAACCCTGTCCTGCGGCATTGGGAAACTGAGTTGAATCATTTGGTCCACTGTTTAGTTTGAACACATCTAAGCGAAATATATACTTCGTCACGACAGACAGACAGATTGATGCCCATACAACTATTGACTGATTTGGTAATCTGGAGTGCAGATAATTATTTGAAAAGCCTTATGAAATGTGATAGTGTTATTCCCCATCTCCAGTGACAATAACTTTATGATGATGCTTTACAAGACGATTTCCTGATTCCACACTGTCAACTTAGAAGTTAAATCATGGTGAAAATAGTTATTTTACCAACTCATAGAACATATCCTGTCAATTTGGTTGTGTCATGTCTAGAGTGGATTTTCCCCTTTAAACATGTCAGCCATAACAACACTTTTGAATGCACTGAAAGATCGACTTCTCAGGGACAATTTCATTAGGTATTGCCAAGGAAGCCACCCACTTCCATAAAATATTGGATGTATAGTTTAATACTTTTTGTACACACCGAAATACAGCAGACTACAATTGACTTGGGGCTTTAGACTGGAGAAGTTGAGATGACCGAGCAGTGAGAGGCTGTAGTACCTGGTGCTGGCGCAGGAGCCCGTGGTCTTCTGGCGTGTGCTCCGCCGAAAGCTGGGGAGCTCTGCTGGAGGAGACTCGCTGCGCTTCTTAGTGGACTTCCTCAAACCTGATGAGACACGAGGAGTCAATGAGTAAACAGTCAAGGCAAAAGACAGGAAAAACCACAGAGATAGTAAACCACTAGAAATGTGTTATATTGTTATATCATGATAACCATTTCCATCACTTAAGAGCAATTACAGTGGGGCAAAAAAGTATTTAGTCAGCCACCAATTGTGAAAGTTCTTCCACTTAACAAGACGAGAGAGGCCTGTAATTTTTATCATAGATACACTTCAACTATGACAGACAAAATAAGAAAAAAAATCTAGAAAAACACATTGTAAGATTTTTAATGAATATTTGCAAATTATGATGTAAAACTTTTGTTATTGACCAAATACTTATTTACCTCAATACATTGTTATATACCCTTTGTTGGCAATGACAGAGGTCAAACATTTTCTGTAAGTCTACACAAGGTTTTCACACAATGCTGCTGGTATTTTGGCCCATTCCTCCATGCAGATCTCCTCTAGAGCTGTGATGTTTTGGGGCTGTTGCTGGGCAACACATGGGGTTGAGATCTGGAGACTGGCTAGGCCACTCCAGGACCTTGAAATGCTTCTTACGAAGCCACTCCTTCGTTGCCCGGGTGGTGTGTTTGGGATCATTGTGATGCTGCAAGACCCAGCCACATTTCATCTTCAATGCCCTTGCTGATGGAAGGAGGTTTTCACTCAAAATCTCACGATACATGGCCCCATTCATTCTTTCCTTTACACGGATCAGTCGTCCTGGTCCCTTTGCAGAAAAACAGCCCCAAAGCATGATGTTTCCACACCCATGCTTCACAGTAGGTATGGTGTTCTTTGGATGCAACTCAGCATTCTTTGTCCTCCAAACACGACGAGTTGAGTTTTTACCAAAAAGTTCTATTTTGGTTACATCTGACATTCTCCCAATCTTCTTCTGGATCATCCAAATGCTCTCTAGCAAACTTCAGACGGGCCTGGACATGTACTGGCTTAAGCAGGGGGACACGTCTGGCACTGCAGGATTTGAGTCCCTGGCGGCGTAGTGCGTTACTGATGGTAGGCTTTGTTACTTTGGTCCCAGCTCTCTGCAGGTCATTCACTAGGGACCAACATTTCACCCAATCCGTTTCAGTAGTGATAAGGGGTGTTTTTCCAGTAGAAAAACTGGAATTTCAGTTTACTCCCTAAAGTTTTTATTTTTACCCCAACCCTGATTTTAACTGACAGGAGTAGTTAGTGGTTGACAAGTGGCATAACGGTCAAGAGCATAGCAAGGACTGGTTCAGAGGGGGTCAGCACCAGTCACTCATAACAGTAAGGGAGGAACAGTCACACACTGACAGCTCTGGTGTTGTTCTCTGTCGAGAGCCCAGTACCACCGACACTGGGTGAGAGTATAAATAGCCCATCTCTCATTAGTACAGAACAACCTTCATGCTAAACCTGAGGGTCCCAACAGAATGCAAAAATATGACACCGACTGAGCTTTTCAAGTAGCCACAAACGCAACCACACACCTCAGTCATGTCCCCCAGTAACACCAGTTAACCAACAGAATAATCAAAATGGTAATGTGTTGTTGCTACAGCAGGAAGCCTGTTGGGCGCCATCACAGCCACACCGCGCACCCACCATGCAATCTGGCTTACTCACCATTATAGCAGCAGAGACGACAGACTGAGAAGATGTGTGTGTGTGTGTGTGTGTGTGTGTGTGACAGTGTGCACTACAAGTGACAAAATGTGCCCCTCCCCCTTAATAAAAGTGGGTGAATCACTCGCACCCCCCCAGTGAAAACATGATGCCTGCTAGTTGGCCGGCCGTCAGGCAGGGTGGGCCGGTCTAGGTCACATGTTTGGAGCTGGGCCCTGTGGCAGCGTGCCCAGCCTCAGTTACCATCTTGGAATCCCCTACCCCAAACCAGAACACACTGATCCTCTTCCACTCACCCGCATGCACTACATTTGTGACAGCTCCCCCCTAAACCACCTAGGAGCTTTAAACTCAAGACTGTACGAGTCTGAAAATTGAGCCATACAGTCACTCTTCTTCAAAACAAACTACACCCACCATCTGACCTTCACCTTACACTACAATTACCATAATGCATCGCTGTGTTGTGATCTCCGTAACCTCAGGGCTGATTCTGTCTGATCTGACAGCAAAAATGTAATGCCTCCAAGCACATTAGCGAGCCCTTACCACCTACCTAACACCTGAGAGGCTGTAGTAAATCAGTCTGTCCTTCACAAATATCCATTTGCGCCACAGTCCAACTGGCTACAGTAGAGCCACCAGACAGATTATTTACATCTTCCAGTTTGAGGCTGGCCTGGTACTGAAACCTGAAACAGTCAAGCCAGGTATTTGCAGATCTTTAAGGCACATTTTCTCCCCAATTTCAATCTTGTTTCATCGCTGCAACTGCCCAATGGGCTCAGGAGGCGAAGGTCAAGTCACTTCTTAACACCCACCTACCTAACCCGGTAGCCAGCCGCACCAATGTGTCGGAGGAAACACCGTTCAACTGACGACCGAGGTCAGCCTGCCACAAAGAGTTGCTAGAGCGAGATGAGCCAAGTAAAGCCCACCCTGGCCAAACCCTCCCCTAACCCGAACGACACCAGGCCAATGGCGCGCCGCCTTATGGAACTGGAATCAAACCCAGGTCTGTAGTGACACATCCAGGACTGCAATGCAGTGCCTGAGGCCTCCCAAGTGGCGCAGCAGTCTAAGCAATGTGGTTAACCACTACACTTATACTAATCCATACACTCCAGGTCTGTAAACTTTAAAGGGTTAGGGCCAAAGGGAACATAGAAGCAAATTTGGACCACCTATATCAGTTACATGTGTGTCTGTGGGAGTTTATATGCAAGGTTCGCTCTGTGTGTCCATGCATGCTTATCAGCACCGACTGTCTGCGCAGGGTTAATCCCCGCCTGGTGTGTGTGTGGTGGAGTGTGCCTGGTGTGAGAAGCAGTCACCCCAGCAGGTCCCAGTGCAGAGTGAGTTTCTGTAACTGAAGCAGCAACAAGGGTACTGTGACATTTAATCCCGGAGTGTAACCTCTACCAGAGCACCACAACGACCCTCCAAAGACTGCTGCTCACACTGCCTACAACCTTTGAACCTGAAGGAAGCAAACCCTTGGACCCTGGCTGGCTCACCATTACAAATATGAGCACCCCAAACACAACTCCCCCTTGGTTGAAGGGAAATGTGACACGGTACACACAGGTACGAGGAGAGGGCAGGACAAACTCACTTGCTAGTTTGGCTTGTAGTCCTGAGGGTCCAGGTTTGGAGGCGGTCTCTGTCTTGGAGGAGCTGGGTAGGGACAGTTTGGGCTTTGGCAGGTTGACCTTGGGACTGAAGCGGGCCGCCCACTCAAACTTGGACGAGACGGCGGCTTTGGCCTGCTCCTTTTCACGGGTGCTTCGGCGTGGAGAGGGGCTGGAGGCAGAGCGGGAACGACGTGCCTTGTTCTGGTCTTTGCCCTGCTTGAGCCTGGCACCCTGTGTGGCGGTGGCACTGTTGGTGCCTGTGGAGGAGGAGGAAGAGGTGGAGGCAGAAGAGGAGGAGTCAGTCACCGTGTTACACCCAGCTTTGGCTGAGGCGGCCGACTTCGACGCCAGCTTGGTGGGTTTTGCAAATCTGCCGTCGGTACGGTTGGGGAGCGACCCAGCAGTGCTGCTCAGACAGGGGAGGGAGTCAGCCTTCTTCCGTTTAAGATTCGGTGAAGCCCCAGAGGCCCCGCTCTTCTTGCTCTGGCCGCGGCCTGTAGGCAACTCTGGAGCCAAGGGTCTCTTCTTGGAGGATTTGGCAGGGCCTTTCTTGGCCTCAGTGGTATGGTCTCTGGGTGGGGGGTTGGATTTTGACTTCTTGGCTGGGGTGGGGGTGTAGGTGTTAAGGTCAGGTGCAGAATTTCTCTTCAACCCTCGGGTGGTGCCTTCAGTCTTGGATTGGTGTCCTGTTGGCTCTCGCTCTGATGTACCTGCGGCCTCTGGGTCGCCTTGCAGCACAAATGAAGCCACAGACAGTGACAGACTGCTACTCCCAGGGCGGTGGAGGACAGGAGAAAGAAAGAACCTTTTAGCACAGTGTCCAAACTGGAAAGTGATTAAGTACAACGCTTCCATTCAGTTAATTTAGGCCTACAGTAAATAGCCAATGGCGCTATAGATTGAAAAACAATAGTTACATTTTTATCTAAGCGCAATAGTCTGTCTAAAGCAGACCCCACAAACACAGTGAGTGCGAAGAAGAAAGGAGGGGTACCTTCTTGAGCTGTGCCCTCTGGACTGGCCAGAGGCTGAGCTGGGTGCAGCTTTGGAAGCCTTAGATTTAGATCTTCTACTTTCAGGAGGGGAATTTGCTTTATGTTTTACCTGCTCTGACTGCAACCTGTAAGGTGGGGAATTAAAGAGCAAGTGAGTGTGGATTTTGTGTAAATCACTCCATATCATTATTAGAAGACTTGATGAAGTCATTCCCACATCATTGTTCACCCATCCTGTACTGCTCCAAGGAATTCCTCTGGAGAACACCATGCAAAAACAATCTAAATATACTTGAATATTAATACACAAGACACCAAATAATGCTTTTTCCTTTAACTCAACACATTGGAAAGGGTTAAGACATTTGTAATACATTAGAATGAACGTCAAGCATTCCCTTACTTGTTCAGACAGACAGATAAACACACCAAAATAAAAACATGTGAGAACACAGATGTGCTGGGGGAGGGGAGGGGGCAACGATGACTTACCTTCCTACGACTGTATGGTCTTGTGGCTGGGCCGCAGCAGTGTTCCTCTGTGAACGGCGCAGTGACCCCCCTGGATTGGAATTAGGCCGGTTGGACATTGGCACCTCTCTCCTGAAGGGACATACCCTTTCTAGACACTACCATTCACTAGGCCGAGGAGAAGAGAGTAAAGATCAGATCATGGGGGAGACATCAGGGTGCCCTTGCGATTAGCATGATCCCAAACAAAGTTCAATCCAATGGACAGATGTGTTGGCTATAGATGTCAATGCTGCCGTTTTACTCAAAGTATTCCATAAACCCCACTAAATGATCACATGAATTGGGCTGCCTGTGTAAACACAGCCCTGGTAAATGAATCACAAAAATGTACACCTGATACAAGCCCCTGCCTAACAAAACAATCGTATTACTCACATTACCATTTGTTTGAAGGCAGTAAAGGGCAGTATGCAAGATCAATGAGCCTCAGCCAAACATCACACGGAGACATACACCTCTAAATCTGACCAGACCAAAGATAGATGGCAGATTGATCCAATGAGACAATGACGACAGGCCCAAAATAACTGTACACCAACTTAAAACAAAGAAGCATATAGATTTAAAAGCAGTGATGGACCCATTACATTTTTGGCCAATACCGAGATTTTACTTACCAAAAAACCCAATACCGATATTTAAAGTTTTTGCGGCCTTTTAAGCATTCTATTACAGTTAAATAGTTAACACACACAGACGCAGCGGTCTAAGGCACTGCATCTCAGTGCAAGAGGCGTCGCTAGAGTCCCTGTTCTTAACTGACTTGCCTAGTTAAATAAAAGGTTACACACACTAGAGGTCGACCGATTATGATTTTTCAGCGCCGATGCCCATTATTGGAGGACCAAAAAACGCCGATACCGATTTATTTGTAAGAATGACCATTACAACTACTGAATGAACACTTATTTTAACTTTAATATAAGACATCAATGAAATCAATTTAGCCTCAAATAAATAATGAAACATGTTCAATTCGGTTTAAATAATGCAAAAACAAAGTGTTGGAGGAGAAAGTACAAGTGCAATATGTGCCATGTAAGAAAGCTAATGTTTAAGTTCTTTGCTCAGAACATATGAAAGCTGGTGGTTCCTTTTAACAGGAGTCTTCAATATTCCCAGGTAAGAAGTTTTAGGTTGTAGTTGTCGGAATTATAGGGAGTATTTCATATCCCTTTGACTATTGGATGGTCTTATAGACACTTTAGTATTTCCCGTGTAACAGTATAGCTTCCATCCCTCTCCTCGCTCCTACCTGGGCTCGAACCAGGAACACATCGACAACAGACACCCTCAACTACACCAAGTCTCAGAGCGAGTGACGTTTGAAATGCTATTAGCGCACACCCTGCTAACTAGCCAGCCATTTCACATCGGTTACACTAGCCTAATCTTGGGAGTTGATTGGCTTGGAGTCATAAACAGCACAAGCTTGAAGCATTGTGAAGAGCTGCTGGCAAAACGCACGAAAGTGCTGTTTGAATGAATGGTTACGCACCTGCTTGTCCCTACCGTCGCTCAGTCAGATACTTGTATGCTCAGTCAGATTATACACAATGCAGGACACGCTAGATAATATCAAATCAAATTTTATTTGTCACATACACATGGTTAGCAGATGTTAATGCGAGTGTAGCGAAACGCTTGTGCTTCTAGTTCCGACAATGCAGTAATAACCAACAAGTAATCTAACTAACAATTCCAAAACGACTGTGTTATACACAGTGTAAGGGGATAAAGAATATGTACATAAAGATATATGAATGAGTGATGGTACAGAGCAGCATAGGCAAGATACAGTAGATGGTATCGAGTACAGTATATACATATGAGATGAGTATGTAAACAAAGTGGCATAGTTAAAGTGGCTAGTGACACATGTATTACATAAGGATGCAGTAATATCATCAACCAATATCATCAACCATGTGTAGTTAACTAGTGAATTTGATTGATTGTTTTTTATAAGATAAGTTTAAATGCTACCTAGCAACTTACCTTGGCTTGCATTCGCGTAATAGGCAGTCAGTCTCCTTGGAGTGCAACGGTCGTTATTGCGTTGGACTTGTTAACTGTTAATTAAGGTTGCATGATTGGATCCCCCGAGCTGACAATGTGAAAATCTGTCGTTCTGCCCCTGAACAGGCAGTTAACCCACTGTTCCTAGGCCTTCATTGAAAATAAGAATGTGTTCTTAACTGACTTGCCTAGTTAAATAAAGATTAAGTAAAGGTGAAAAAAAAGGGTGTCCAAAAATACAGATTTCCGATTGTTATGAAAACTTGAAATCGGCCCTAATTGATTGGCCATTCAGATTTTAAAATCGGTCGACCTCGAACACACACTCGCAAAAGTAATTTTACATTTACATATACCCCCATTACCAGTAAAACAATCAAAACATGTTTCTTTCACTTGCTTGCTGTGCCGTTTTGTTGTTCAGTCGTTTCACTCAACCACGATTTCTCATGGTATGGAATGCCATGCCATTTGGGTCTTTGAGTGTCAAATAAGCTTGTTGACCAATCAGGACCTGAATAATGACTGCACGTCACATAATTGAACACGTTAATCAATTTTGTACATAGTGTAATAACTATCACTCGTATTTCATGTCACGATTCGTATGCTATGATGCCGGTAAAAAGTTCTCGCACACCTACAGTTCTGGTCACACACAAAAAAAAAAAATCTACGTTCTTCCCCAAAAACAGATTGTCGTTTTGCTATGTTTCAGTAGCTATATAGCTAGCGAAAATACCTAATAAACCCAAATTTATAACAGTTCTTAATTAATGGTGGTCAGACGCATCTGTGAAGCTAGCCACATTAAGGATTAGCCACAACAGTTAGCCTTCAAAATCATTGTATTAATTTACATCATTGTCAATTACATACTTTTATTTTGAAGGCAAACTGCAAATTCCACTACTGTGCCTAATCTTTATTGTGGCTAGCTTCTCAACAACCTGCTCGAGCCTCACTAGCCACTTGAAGCTAGCTGGCTGCTTATAAGGTTAGCTTTGGGCAACAGGGTTAAGTAACTGGCTAGCTACCGGTATTTATGAATTAAAGTTCAATAGGCGAACAAGTGGCTATGCACAAGATTCCTAAATCATTGCTAAGAATAATGAAAATGACTGCATTTTCTACTGGTCATTGTTTTCAGGCTGGTGCTAGCTAGGTTCCAAGCTAAAGCTAGCTACCCCAGAATTTGCGGTCGAACAAGTAATGCCTTATTACCAATGCGGTATTGTAAACACAATCGTCCGTGGCCAGTGTGCGCTTGTTTGCAGACTTCTGTTGTACAGCTTTGACAGTACTACTGATAGTGGTGGCGCTTGGCTTGCACGTGCAAATTCAGAAAACACAGTCTATAATATAACTTATTTGACATGCATCTTTTTTTGACACGCAAAGACTCAAACGGCATTCCACAGTATGGAGTGAGGCTAATAGCAGTGACTATTACTGTGTAACTCCAGTAGGGCAACATGTGTACTGGTGCTCGACCAGTCGGCGAAAGCCAACTTCACACAAAACAGAGAATGGTTGATTGTCAAGGGCAATGATTTGCATTATCCTGGCATTAATGGATTTCGCCTGAGTTGTCTCACTGAAAATGTCTTTATTTTTTTTATTAAAGTTTTATTAAGTTCTTGTTTTTCAATCAACCAACAAAACACATTACACATTCACAGATGTGACAGGCTTAAAAAAAAATACATAAAATATAACACATTTGAAAAATGAAAAATACAACTAAAATGAAAGATTAAGAAAAATATGTGGTTTTATTTGACTTTATCTATTTATTTTCCTTGAGGCCAATAATTCATTTTTTAGGTTTTACAGTACCTTACACAACATGTATTTGCGCATTTCCCTAGTCACCCCGTTCACTCTGTCCAGTTTGAAATATAGTTGAATAGTGGAGACCAGAGTCTATCAAACTTGGGCTGTCTCTTGTGGAGGTCATAAGTGAGCTTTTCAAGAGGAAGAAAGTCAACAATCTGGTTAATCCACATTTTTAAATGTAGGGGGGGTATTAGAGGCCCACAATAGAAGAATACATTTCTTAGCAAAGTATGTAATAGTCATAAGCAAAGTCCTGCTGGGCATTAAGAAGATACACAGGGTCATATCAAACTGTACCTCTAGTATGTTCTGTGCAGCAGTATGTATAGAATCTGGCAATCTCTCTACAGCTCCAAAATACATGCATATAGGTTCCACTTTCAGAGGTACATCTTTTACAGTTAGGAGACATATCTGTTTTCATTCTATGGAGTCTAAAAGTAGTATAATAAAATTTGTACAAACATTTATAATTAGATTCTTTCATTTTTACATTGGTAGAGGAGCAGTATACCCTGTCACAAACCTCCGCACATAACTCATCACTGATAGTCAGACCAAGGTCCTTTTCCCCAGATTATTTTCAAAGGAGTAAAGGAGGAGCCTCGTTTCTCAGAAAGGAGTCTATAGATGTAAGATATTTTGCCTTTAATGGATTGTGCTGTGACAAGAAGGGTTTCAACTTCATTCAACTGAATGAAACCTCCTTCTAAACCTCTTGGAGGTAAATGAGGAAATTACATGTCTAATTTGAGAATATATATTTTTTTTAATGGGATCTTGGCACATCGAATTCCCTGCAGAGCTCTTGAAAGGATTTCAGTGTAGTGGTTTTCTGATGAAATAGGTCTGAAAAGGTAGAGTATGCCAAAGATTAAAGTTGGCATCCCTCGGGGCTTTTGGCAAGTCTGGGTTGCCTACTATAGGCGAGTGAGAACATATTGGGAGGAAATGCCCAGGTATTTCTTAGTCACTCCACGCTAGTAGGGTGCTGTAAATCAAAGGTTTTGGCTGTTGCCCACTTCACTAAAGTTATTAATGAATATAATTGAGCTTAAGGGGCGGCAGCATAGCCTAGTGGTTAGAGCGTTGTACTAGTAACCATAAGGTTGCGAGTTCAAACCCCCGAGCTGACAAGGTACAAATCTGTCGTTCTGCCCCTGAACAGGCAGTTAACCCACTGTTCCCAGGCAGTCATTGAAAATAAGAATATGTTCTTAACTGACTTGCCTGGTTAAATAAAGGTAAAATTAAAATAAAACAAATTAAAGGCAATGAATCACAGGATTGGGCTTCTATTTGAATCCTTGTTGACTCGTCTGTTTGTGATCCATGTTAGCATGTTGCGGATTTGGGCAGACCAGTAGTACAATTGGAGGGAAGGGCAAGACCACCCTTAGATTCAGGTTTCGATAGAGTGGAAAACTTGATCCTAGGTTTTTTTATTACCCCATATAAATTTGGTGATGCTTTGGTTAGTTGTTTTGAAGATGGAAACTGGGAGATAGCATGGGAGGATCTGAAATAAGTAGTTCAGTCTAGGGAGGACGTTCATACGGATGACATTAATTCTTCCAACTAAGCTAATTGGGAGGGAGATCCAGGTTTGGAGATCGTTCTTGATTCGATCCAGGAGTGGAAGATAATTTTCCTTAAAAAGGTTATTCAGATCTGGTGTTATGAAGATCCCGAGGTATTGAAACCCCTGTGTTTTCCATTGGAAAGGACATAGTGTCTTCATAGAGCTGGTAAGTGTAATATTGAGAGGGCAGACAGTGGATTTGTTCAAATTGATCTTATAACCTGAAAACTTGCCATACTGAGCAATTGTGTCTAAAAGAGGGAGGGATTTCTCAGGGTTGGATGTGTAGAGCAAGACATCATCCGCGTAAAGCGAAATCTTGTGCTGCAGGCCGCCTGCAGAAACACCCATAATACTTGGATTGCTTCTTATCAGCTCTGCCAGAGGCTCCGCCCCCAACAAGTAGAGCAGGGGGGACAGCGAGCACCCTCGTCTTGTGCCCCGTTCCAGAGGGAATCTGTCAGAGTTCAGTACATTAGTAGTGACCATGGTATTTGGATGAGAGTATAGTGATTTGACCCATTTAATAAAATTTTGGCCCATAATTCAACTTTTCTAAGACTAAAAACAGAAAACTCCATCCTGTCAAACGCCTTCTCGAACAGTAATCGAACTTTAGTGCAAGTCGTCGCTGGGTAAAAGTGGATAGTAGTTACAGCTGCGTTCACAAAAGGAAAATAAATGGTGTACATAAAAGAATAATCTCTGAACACCCCAGCCGAGTTCCCAAACAACTCGACACATCCCGTTGGATCTATTACCCACCCGCTCAGTCTCAATTCTGTGTTCCGAATAAAACAAAAACCGGGAACAGTTAGCAACGCACAACGTCTCCCTCTCCCCACCAAAGAAATGCCTCATCCTCTCCACCCCGCATTGAGTAAATGACACAGTTGCCTTCATCCAGACCACACTAAAAGAGGGGAGGAAAATAAAGTCAATAGCCCAGCCTACATATACCTCCTCCAAGGGACATAGGGAACGCCAAGTAATAATAGCAACAAAAAAAACAGGGAAATAAAAGTAGGCTGACACATTAGTAGGAGAAAGGAAAATAAATATAAATTGGACAGCTATAATGACATTTAGGGCGTGGGTCTCTGGATATGGGCTATATGTTGTCTTACCTCCTTTAGTAATGGCATTAATCGCATTTAGTCATTGGTCCGTTTCTCATTGACCAGGATTGTCTTTAAAAAAAAAACGTTTTGCCTCGTTGGGAGTTTTGAAGTGTCGCAAGGCTCCTTGGTGAAGAATCCTGAGCTCGTTTGGGCATTTGAATCCCCTGAAGATGCCTCGGTCAATTGAGTATTTCTTCACTTTGTCAAACTCTCGGCGCTTTTGGCGTATTCCAGCTGACAGGTCCTGGTGTAAAGCGGGTTTGGCATTTCCCACTGTGATGGTGTTGTTTCTCGCAGCCTGTAGGACTCGTTCCTTGTCGGTGAATCTCAGGAAACGTATGGTGATTGGGCGCGGTGGTTGTCTGGCTGCTGGTGGGGGCCTCAGTGCTCGGTGAGCTCTCGAGTTCTATGGGCCTGTCGGTGGACAGGTGGAGCCACTCGGGAAGATTGTCTTGCAGGTAGCGGATCAGTGGCATGTTTCCCCCCTTCTTTTTCACCCAGATTGAATAGAACACAATTATTCCTTCGCCCCCTGTTTTCCAGGTCCTCTGTTTTCTCTTCTAGATGCTTTATTTTCTTTTTAGCATATGCTATTGTTTCCATGGCATCTGTCAATGTTTTCCATGGATAGGATTCGCCCCTCTGCCTCAACCATAATCGCAGGGCGTCTGGACATCTTGTTGATGTCAGGCAAAGCGTTTTCCAGGATCGTCACCTTGCCCCCTATCGCACTGAGCTGAGAGTTAATGGAGGAGTGAGAGGTTGGCATTCGTTGTGCCTCGGGGGGGGGGGTTCTCTTGCTCCTGGCTAATGGCGCTAGTTTTCTCTGAAGCTAGCTTCTTCCATCGCTAATGCTCGAGTCCCTGTAAAAATGTCACCTGTAGTGTCTCCTTTTGTAGCCGCCATGATTTTTTCTTACCAAAGCTAAATGAGTTTGAACTTGGAGTGGAGGTAAGATTAGGAATTGGAAACTACTTGTGCGGAGCTCTTAGTTCATGCGGCCATCTCGTTCAAGGATCACGTGATCCCCCCCGTCATACTATTTTTAACGGCTGCTCAAATTTTTGACTGCTCAAGCCACACAGGAGACATTGCGGGCTAGGTTAGGAATAATGTGTTGCACGTGGCATTATTACGTTACATAGGTATGCACTGTTGCATAGACATTGGTTTTTAACATCGGCGTTAAACTAGACATCGGGCCGATACCAATGTTGGCACTTTTAGCTAATATCGGCCTATTCCGATATATCGTGCATCCCTAGTTATTTTAGATTACTACACCTAGCTATATAGTTAGCTAATTACAGCTACTGAAACAGATGTTTTGCTACGTTTTTGGGGAAGAACAGTTTGCATCCATGAGCTAGCTAGCCTTTTAATTTTTATGACCAGCACTTTAGGTGCCCGAGACAACCAGCATCATAGCATATGTATTGATGAAACGTTGTGACATGAAATATGAGTGAGTGTAATAACCACATTTTTTTAAACGTACGTGTTAAATTGTGACGTGCAGTCATTCAGGTCCTGATGGGTCAACCGGCTTATTTGACACATCAAAAAAAGTGTATCTTTGACAAACAAAGACCTAAACGGCATTCTATAGAAATCCTGGGTGAGAATGAACCAACTGAACAACCAAACAGCACAGCAAGCAAGTGAAAGAAATAGGTTTGGATTGTTTTACTGGTAATAGGGAAATACGTAAATACCAAAAAAATAACTTGCGTGTGTAACCTTTATTTAACTAGGCAAGTCAGTTAAGAACAAATTGTTAATTACAATGACAACCTACCCCAGACCACTTGTGCGCCGCCCTATGGGACTCCAATCAGTCAGATGTGATACAGTCTGGATTCGAACCAGAGCCTGTAGTGACACCTCTTGCATTGAGATGCAGTGCCTTAGACCGCCGCATCCATGTGTGTGTTTCAACTATGCAACTGTACTAGAACACTTAAAAGGCCCCTAAAATTGTAAATAAAAATCGGTGTTGTTTCTTTTGCCAAGAAAAATATCAGAATCGGCCAAAAATGTTATATCGGTGGATAACTAATCTTGATAGCATGTCTTGTTTTGACGTGTTAACTTATTAGCATAGACGTGAAATATGTCTCAAATTTACTAACTTTGAGACTAAATATAACTCACATGTCAATCTTTTACCCCAAAGTTGTGGATGAATTGGTTGTTGCTAAAAAACCCACGTGTCTATATCCAAGCCATATTGATGGAGAATGGTGATATCGTACAGGCCACGAATACAAATCAGTTCCCTCAAACCTTGATATTGAGATACCAATGGCGTGCTGTTCTGTTGCACAAGACTTGATTCAACCCTGAATTGAATTGCTAAATTTAAAAAGCAAATGCCCAATTTCACAAGATAAAACGCTGCAGTTTGAAATTAAGAAAATCTAGATATTTATATTTGTCTTCTAATAGAGTGGAGGTGAGAATGCCAGGGAGGTTGAAATTAACAGCTTAGCGGGGGTTCCAATTTTATTTAACCTTTTTTGATTCACGCAATGCATCCTCAGATCCTCAAAAAGTTCTACAGCTGCACCACCGAGAGCATCCTCCTGACTGCCTGGTATACAACTGCTCGGCATCCGACTGCAAGGCACTACAGAGGGTAGTGTGTATGGCCCAGGCAGTCAGGAGTCAGTACATGATGAAATCTCGCGTCTTGTGACGGCCGGCCGCCCAACAACCTGCCCGCTTGACCCTATCCCCTCCTCTCTTCTCCAGACCATTTCCGGAGACCTTCTCCCTTACCTCACCTCGCTCATCAACTCATCCCTGACCGCTGGCTACGTCCCTCCCGTCTTCAAGAGAGCGAGAGTTGCACCCCTTCTGAAAAAACCTACACTCGATCCCTCCGATGTCAACAACTACAGACCAGTATCCCTTCTCTCTTTTCTCTCCAAAACTCTTGAGCGTGCCGTCCTTGGCCAGCTCTACCGCTATCTCTCTCAGAATGACCTTCTTGATCCAAATCAGTCAGGTTTCAAGACTAGTCATTCAACTGAGACTGCTCTTCTCTGTATCACGGAGGCGCTCCGCACTGCTAAAGCTAACTCTCTCTCCTCTGCTCTCATCCTTCTAGACCTATCGGCTGCCTTCGATACTGTGAACCATCAGATCCTCCTCTCCACCCTCTCCGAGTTGGGCATCTCCGGCGCGGCCCACGCTTGGATTGCGTCCTACCTGACAGGTCGCTCCTACCAGGTGGCGTGGCGAGAATCTGTCTCCTCACCACGCGCTCTCACCACTGGTGTCCCCCAGGGCTCTGTTCTAGGCCCTCTCTTATTCTCGCTATACACCAAGTCACTTGGCTCTGTCATAACCTCACATGGTCTCTCCTATCATTGCTATGCAGACGACACACAATTAATCTTCTCCTTTCCCCCTTCTGATGACCAGGTGGCGAATCGCATCTCTGCATGTCTGGCAGACATATCAGTGTGGATGACGGATCACCACCTCAAGCTGAACCTCAGCAAGACGGAGCTCCTCTTCCTCCCGGGGAAGGACTGCCCGTTCCATGATCTCGCCATCACGGTTGACAACTCCATTGTGTCCTCCTCCCAGAGCGCTAAGAACCTTGGCGTGATCCTGGACAACACCCTGACGTTCTCAACTAACATCAAGGCGGTGTCCCGTTCCTGTAGGTTCATGCTCTACAACATCCGCAGAGTACGACCCTGCCTCACACAGGAAGCGGCGCAGGTCCTAATCCAGGCACTTGTCATCTCCCGTCTTGATTACTGCAACTCGCTGTTGGCTGGGCTCCCTGCCTGTGCCATTAAACCCCTACAACTCATCCAGAACGCCGCAGCCCGTCTGGTGTTCAACCTTCCCAAGTTCTCTCACGTCACCCCGCTCCTCCGCTCTCTCCACTGGCTTCCAGTTGAAGCTCGCATCCGCTACAAGACCATGGTGCTCGCCTACGGAGCTGTGAGGGGAACGGCACCGCAGTACCTCCAGGCTCTGATCAGGCCCTACACCCAAACAAGGGCACTGCGTTCATCCACCTCTGGCCTGCTCGCCTCCCTACCACTGAGGAAGTACAGTTCCCGCTCAGCCCAGTCAAAACTGTTCGCTGCTCTGGCCCCCAATGGTGGAACAAACTCCCTCACGACGCCAGGACAGCGGAGTCAATCACCACCTTCCGGAGACACCTGAAACCCCACCTCTTCAAGGAATACCTAGGATAGGGTAAGTAAGGGTAAGTAATCCTTCTCACCCCCCTTCTCACCCCCCAACAAGATTTAGATGCAAGTGGCTGTTCCACTGGTTGTCATAAGGTGTATGCACCAATTTGTAAGTCGCTCTGGATAAGAGCGTCTGCTAAATGACTTAAATGTAAATGTAATCACTGGGACCAAGCTTCCTGCCATCCAGGACCTCTATACCAGGCGGTGTCAGAGGAAGGCCCTAAAAATTGTCAAAGACTCCAGCCACCATAGTCAGACTGTTCTCTCTGCTACTGCACGGCAAGCGGAACCATAGCGCTAAGTCTAGGTCCAAGAGGCTTCTAAACAGCTTCTACCTCCAAACCATAAGACTCCCGAACAGCTAAACAAATGGCAACCCATACTATTTGCATTGCCTCCCCTGCTATTCTGTTTATTATCTATACATAGTCACTTCACCCCTACCTACATGCACATATTACCTCGACTAACCGGTGCCCCTGCACATTGTACTAGCACCCCTGGTATAAAGCCTCACTAGTTATTTTACTGCTGCTCTAATTATTTGTTATATTTATTTTGTATTTTTCTTAATCAATTTTCTTAAAAACTGCATCGTTGGATAAGGGCTTGTAAGTAGGCATTTCACTGTAATGTCTACACCTGTTGTATTCGGCACATGTGACAAATACAATTTGACCGAGGCCTACTGCCACCAAAACGCATTACAGAGGAACATAACAGCCATGAGTAAAAGCCCCAACTGGAAGGAAAGGGAGAATGACATTGCAAAAAAGGGGGTCAACTTAATGCAAGAATCAGATACTAGTCACTCTTAAATTATGGCTGACATTCATTAATGCACTTCCAAATTAAAGTCATATTGTATTATATGCAAAAAATAAAATATAATTTGATTCTGCAACAGGCAACTTTGAGATTCCATATTATATACACTGAACAAAAATATAAAAATGTGTTTTTCACAAGCTGAAAAATTAGATCCCAGAAATGTTCCATATGCACAAAAAGCTTAGTTCTCAAATTTTGTGCACCAATTTGTTTACATCCCCATTAATGAGCATTTCTCTTTTACCAAGATAATCCATCCACCTGACAGGTGTGGCATATCAAGAAGCTGATTAAACAGCATGATCATTACACAGGTGCCCCTTGTACTGGGACCCCCAAAAAAATTAACGCTAAAATGTGCAGTCACAAGACAATGCCACTGATATCTCAAAATTTGAAGGAGCGTTAAATTGGCTTATTGACTGCAGGATTGTCCACCAGAGCAGTTTTCATCCCTCCAGCGTAAACAGCATCCAACGTAATTTTAAAGTATTTGGTGTTAAGTCCAACTGGCCTCAACCACGTGTAACAACGCCAGTCCAGGACCTCCACACTCATCTTCTTAACCTGCGGGACCGTCTGAGACCAGCCACTCGGACAGGTGATGGAACTGTGCTTTTGAACTAAAGAAATTCTGCACAAACCTTCTCAGGGAAGCTCATCGGTGTGCTAGTCGTCCTCACCGGGTCTTGACCTGACAGCAGTTTGGCGTTGTAACAGACTTCCATGGGCAAATGCTCACCTTTGATGGCCACTGGCACACTGGAGAAGTGTGCTCATGGATTAATACAGGTTTCAAATGTACCGGGCAGGTGGTATTGTGTGGGCAACCGGTTTGCTGATGTCAACATTGTGAATGGAGTGCCCCAGAGAGGCGGTGGGGTTATGGTATGGGCAGGCATAAGCTACGGACAACTAACACAGTTGCATTTTATTGATGGCAATTTTAATGCACAGAGATACCGTGACGAGATCCCGAGGCCCATAACCGTGCCCTTCATCTGCCGCCACCACCCCATGTTTCAGCATAATGCAAGGCCCCAATTCCTGGAAGCTGAAAATGTCCCCGTTCTTCAATGGCCTGCATATTCACCAGACATGGCACCCATTGGGCATGTCTATTTATTTTGCTCCTTTGCACCCCATTATTTTTATTTCTACTTTGCATATTGTTCCACTGCAAATCTTCCATTTCAGTGTTTTACTTGCTATATTGTATTTACTTTGCCACCATGGCCCTTTTTTTGCCTTTACCTCCCTTATCTCACCTCATTTGCTCACATCGTATATAGACTTGTTTCTACTGTATTATTGACTGCATGTTTGTTTTACTCCATGTGTAACTCTGTGTTGTTGTATGTGTCGAACTGCTTTGCTTCATCTTGGCCAGGTCGCAATTGTAAATGAGAACTTGTTCTCAACTTGCCTACCTGGTTAAATAAATAAAAATGTTTGGGATACTCTGGAATGATGTGTATGACAGCGTGTTTCAGGTCCTGCCAATATATCCAACAACTTCACAGAGCCAATGAAGAGTGGGACAACTTTCCACTGCATTGAGGCAAATGTTAGTCCCACCAGATACAGACTGGTTCTGATTCACGCAACTACCCTTTTATATATATTTTTTAAATTAGGGAGCCAATTTGTTTTCAGCACTGATTTCCATGACTGATCAAACCTTGTTCTCTCATGCATCTCATCACTATGCAGCAGACAGACATATGGTGAGCAATATTTTGGAACATCAAATCACAATAAAATCTCAGTATGGAATCACAATACATATCGAATCACATTACATATAGTATCAGCAGCTCAGTATCGTGATAATATCATAGAGGTCTGTGGCAATTCCCAGCCCTAGAGTCAACACAGTAAGATGGTAGGTAGACAAACATGCTGATTTGTAAACAAGATTCCTGCTTCCATTAATTAGCTAAGCATTTCTTTAAGCAAAGTATCACCATCAATGATTCACTAAAGATCCTACGCAAATCCACATGAGCAATATCCAATGAAATATGGCACAATGACAAATTAATATTTCAGGCCTTGCATTCTAAGTAAAAAAAATAATCATAGGCTACATCACAGTAACGTTCCAGAAACTCACCTACAATAAACACGCGAGTTTAAGTAAATGCTCATGTTAAGAGTCGAGGGGACTCAAAGATGGAATTTGAACAGACTTATTTCGTGAGTTGATTATGATGCACGTCTTAAAACATTTGAAATCTGATAAACTAGCTACATGTTCTTCACGCCCGATGTATGCCGTCACTCATGTTAAGACCCAATTTAAATGCGATATTGATCATAAAATAAGAATACAATTGGCAAGCTCGCAAGGCCATCTTTGCCAGGCCTTCTCTGACTCCGTCCTAGTCTTTATTTATTCGCCCCAACTGACAATTAGTGTTTTACCATGTTCCACTGTAGTCATGTACAATACAGTTAATTACTATAATAGCTGTCATTATAACTAGCTTTTATTAGCCTACACTAATTTCAAGCTCGTTTTACAAAGCGGCCTTCATGCTGACGTAGTTAGCACCAGCTAGGTGGTTAGCAAACCCAGTCCCGTAATTTCAATTTGACAGTAAAGTTAGCTACCAATAAACAAAGAGCCTAGTATGGCACCTTCCAGATTGTAAAGCGATAACGTATGACTTAGCTAAAATGTCTGGTTATTAATGTAAAAATACATTTAAGTCCGCAAATAACATGTTAGCTAGCTATGTATGAATGTAAGATGAGCTGTGACATGAAAATGCGTAGTTGGTGGACTGTTGTCCTAAACATTCAGCTAACGTTAAAGACAACCGCACAAAAACATGTAGTTAAAAAAAAAAAACTTAACCACCTCAAAGGTAATGGCTAGCTAATCTAAATAACAATTGTCTAATCTTTCCATCGAAAATGGCAACATCGGTAGGACTAACGTTAACTTCACACCAGAGCAAGCTTGCTAACGTTAACTAGCTTTCTTGTTAGGACAGGCTAGCTACGTTAATTTAATAGTTGTTCAAATGGGATGTCAGACGAACTACATCCAACGATATTCACACGGCATTAACTAACGTTAATCTGGTCATTTAAGTTTTGTATTTAGCTGACGTTAGCTAGCTAACAGAATCTAGTTACATAGCTAACGGTAGTTCGCTGGCTAGTTTTGATAATTATTGTATCGCCTCAGTAATTTGCCAGCTGTCTACGTGTAAGAAACGCAAGGTTTAAAAGTAACGTTAGCTATGTAGCTAGCTGAACAAGCGTTTACTTGATTAGTAATGGCTAGCCAAATGGGAAGCTAACGTTTCTTGCCGCTAGTTAGCAATGTTAAATTAGTTACCTGCTTACTTTCTAGCCTGACGTTATAAATTACTGTAGTTAGCTAACGTTAGCTCTATTAAATGGGGAATGCCATATTCAATAACACGATAACTTTTACACACAAGTTGCAAGGTGGTAGCCAGCTAACGTTAGCCGCTTTTTAATATTATGTTAGATACTAACGTTACACGTTGACCTTAACCCGACCAATATCGGGTTAGGTAAGTTAGCTAAAAAGTTAGTGTTAACCGGCTAACAAATGTCGCTAACTTCGACAATTGCTAACGTCGTTAGCTATATAGCGAGGTACCTATAGCTGGTAGCCAACCAACTAGCTAAAATGTTTGTTTCGCCGACTGGCTAACCGTATGACATTTCCAATTCAAGAGTTATTGTTTGGTTAGCGAGCTTATTTTGTTGCACTAGCTACCTATGTTTATGGAAGAGAAATTGCAACACGAAATGGCCTCTGAACCTTCTTTGCTGCTTGCATCACACAGAGAAAGCAGGAACAGGATTCGAGAGATGACAATTGGAAACCATATTTTTTTCGCGAGACGGATACTCCATTCCTCACAAGTATTTCAGTCTTATATTATCAATGAGGCCCCCCAAACTACTCAATAAGACGCCACTGAACGTTAAATATATTATGTTATTACCTATTTGTTCCAGTGTTGTAGTTGTAACAGACAGTGCACCAACTCCACTCTCTCAGCCTTCACATCAGCTGAGGTACCTGCAACTGCAATATACCTCCGCTCTAAAGTGCCCCATTCTTCCGCTCGGAACTACTTTCAATTTAGATTATAAAGTCGACAATGAAACAAGCCTGCGCCAAATAAATACACGTATTCAATAACAATTTACTGAATGTATTTACTATTGTCTACAGTTGTGTTCAGAAAATGTACAATTATATTTCACAGTAGGATAGCGACGAAATATTAATCCGCTGGGTCGTGACCCCCTAATCCAACTGTTTTCTCGAAAATATACATGACATTGTGGGTTGATCATTATTTTATTTATATACTTAAATGATCAATCACTCAATATACAGTTGCGAACAGAATTCGCTTTCATTGTCACACAAAATATTTCGCTGTTGTTTTCTCTCCGTTGTCATAGAAACTCTTTAGCGTCTAAAAATGGCGTCTTTATTTGGCAAGCAAGTGTTTGAAATAAATGGCCCCCTCCTTCAAGATATATTTTTCAGCTTACTGTCACTTAAACTGAGATAAATTATATTTTATCACCCATTTGATATGTATCTTGGGATTGCTGAGAGTTAAAAACAGATAGTCAACTTTATCAGCTCAATGCTGGACCGTGCCTGTGGAGAAAGGCTACATCAAGACAGCAGCCAACACTGTATTTGGTAGTGTTGCTCTCCATTGACATGATTGTACTTTTAAATGCTACATATCAACCTTATGTATCTGACATTTCTTTCTGCGAGTAACTTTTCTGTTTCAACATGCTTTGAACATAGATTAAATGCAAGCCTCTGATGATTGGAGAGAACTGAGTTGTATAACCGGCCTATTTATTTTTTAATTTCTCTTCAAGTGATATGGAGATCGTGGAAGATTTCTTTGCGGATTGAATTCAAGGGTGCTGCACCTGGAGAAAATAAGATGACCCACGATGACCATTTGCATGATTCCCACATGCAGTGTAAGGTTTCCATTACAAGTCTCTGCCATGAAACTCTTTAAGCCTACATCAGCTACTGCATTTGTTTTTGTGTAGATACACGTGGTTCTGTTGGTGTCTTGAAAAGTTCACTGCCCTGAGTAGGTATGTACTACTCCTTCTCTAGAACAGGTAGGTGTGGTGTTTGGCCAGCAGATTTTACAGTGCACCCAAGCACTGTGCCATGGGAACTTTGATTACCTGGAGCGCCTGCCCAATAACTTACTGCTCCAAATCCTGGCCTTCTTGGAACTGAAGGACGTTGCACTGCTGGCACAGACCACAAAGAGGTTCCACAAGGTGAGCCTGGGCTTTACAAACCCAAAGGACAGGTTTCTCAGATGAAAATGAAATCTACTCCTGGGAAAAGATTCATATTAAGATAATTTCCATTTTTTAAATATATTTTTTTACCCTTTATTTAACTACGCAAGTCAGTTATAAGAACAAATTCTTATTTTCAATGATGGCCTAAGAACAGTGGCAGAACAACAGATTTTTACCTTGTCAGCTCAGGATTCGTTCTTGCAACCTTTTGGTTCCAAGTTCAACGCTCTAACCACTATGCTACCTGCCGCTGATTGACATTGCTTGCTTTTAAATCCAGGACTAGTCTTAATGTGTCCAGGAAACCAGTCCATATTGTGCACGCAAATAGTTTACAAAAGCACATTTTACTTTCATATGCACATTCTTTCATTAAGGGCCCTGACAAGGAAAACCTCAGGGCTCGAGTTAGGCTATAACATGGCCAAGAAAATATGATCTGGGTTTAGTTAGTGAGCTAGTGTTTGTCTGCCTGTCTGTCTGTGTGTGTGTGTGTGTGTTGTATTTCAATACGGAATGGGATATCCCAGCTCTGCAACTCTCCAGAGTTCTGGGAACAGACTGTGAGGGGTCGCTGTGATAAACTCACGCCTGACATGGAGGCCCTAGCCAACGCCACGGGCTGGAGGAAGATATTCTTTGCCTTCAACACCAAAGAGAACCAGCAGTATGTACATGGAGGTAGCTAGACACTTAAACAAGACAGTGTTACTCATCTCATAATAAAGATTTGAGGAAATATAACTTTCTCTGCCATTAGCACAAGGAGTTATTTATGCATTTGAATGGTGTGTTGTGTCTCTGTGTTTAAAATGCACTATTGATGGATTTATGTTGTGAATGTGTATTTCAGAGCTTGTTTATTCTTTCTGCAAAAATAAAAAAAAGTGCCAAATGCTGTAGGCTTCCTTTGAAAAAATAACATGAAATTATTTAGTTTTGGTTTTTGTTATTGCATTTCAGTTCTAATCCAGTATGTTATATGCACTGTTTACAAGTAAAGCCATACTATTACTGAATGAATGCATGTTGCAATGGAATTGTTGAGGTGTTTATTATACTCTCTGGGTGTGACTGTGGGTTGTGTTCTTCAGTTGAAATTAGATACTTGGTAAAGTGTCCAATCTTTATCACACTCAATAACAGTAGGAACACATTAGTATGGTGTTTTAAATTGTATTAAAAATATTGTTACGTGCATGCCTGTTATAATAAAGAGTAGGCTAAAACAGATTCAGCTACTTATAATGAGCTCATGGGTCAGACGTAATGCTGAAGATGTTTCCTGTTTGATGACCGATTTAGCGTTCCTACGCCCTCTTCTGAAAACGAACTGTACTGAAGGAGCTGTGTGAGGAGAGGGGACCTGATACAAACACTAGCCAGCAGAGGGAGCAAAGTGGCAGAGAAATACACTTCCGTACTTCAGGATGTGGATCAAGTAAAACAAAGGGGACGTGTGCAAACCAAGTGCTATCAGTCAGACAAATATAATACTGCTGTTGAACTGTAACCACACTGGCATGAGTTTGAAGGTAATCGAAGATAGGCTTAATTTAGCGCATGTATCAGAGAAAAATGTGTGAACCCTCCAAGTGCAAGGGAAGTTTGGTGAAAGGGGATTTTTTTTAAGAGCAAACATTTTAGTAGTATAATCAGAAAGATAGGCCACATAACCCCACTTAATTTGTTTAAATAAACTAACTCATACTCACCCATTACATCATAAGAGGAGAGTCATGTAAAACAGAACATGTTTATATATATATATATATATATATTTTTTTTTTTAAATCTGTCTTTACATTGCAACATTACAAAGGACACGATGGAGATAGTTTTTAATGCATGTATTGTTGTTTAAGAACGTGTCTTTTAAGTTGTAAAAATCGACAAATCATTCAATCCTGTCCAAATACCTCACTTTGGGGGGTGAAATGGATCAGATTCCTGCACACACACGGCCCTCACTGGTACTGAGCTCTATTATTAGCCTGAGTCAGAGTCGCTAAACACCGCCTCCTCAGCTGGGTCTGGGAGGAAAAATATTCATTACGTAACAAAATATCTGTCTTTGGCTCCACTTCCTGAACAGCACAGTGGCTAGGCCTGCGACAGCCGACCAGCCCGGAAGCCTCACTTTCTCTTTTTGGGCTCTCTTTCGTTTATCCCTTGCAACACAATCCCACCACCCCTCATGTCCTCCTCATCTACTCTTTGTGGGTCAGTGATGCAGCAGGAGTGACGCAGCAGTGTCAGCGCCTCATCGGCCTCCAGACGGGCAGCGTCTCAGGAGTGGACTGGAGGGAGAATTTGTGTGCCCAGGCTGGGCACAGACACACACACAGGCAGCCAGCCACCAGTAAACAGAGGAGAAGGCGGAAGGTAAATTATATGGCTAGGCAGAGAGAGAGCAGGCCTGGAGCTGGCTAACAACAACTCTCCTTCCTACACTCTCTCTCTAGAGGGACTGCTCACTTCCATAGCGATAGCAAAAGGGCCTGTAGGACCATCAGGGAATAAAAATGTTACTCGGCTACTGAGCATGTGTGAGTTGGATGTGCCAGCGCAACAGTAATGAGGATCAGTGTTTATATACGCTGTGTGTGTGTTTTGAGAGAACAAGGCCTAGTCAGGCTTGCGCTATGGGCTCTGTTTCCCTGCCGATCAATGTTCCTCTAGTCTACTCTCTAGCTGGGCTCTGCAAGTGGCTCCGGACAGACTGAGGCAGTAAAGGCATGTCTTCTGTTGTGGTTTTGAAAATATCCCAGCTGTAAAACAGTTGTGTGTGCCCAAAAAAATAGAGGATGTCAGAAGGAATATATCTAGACAATTTCTATTAAAACTAAATGAAATGTTAAAAGTAGATGGTAAAGTCACATCAAACATTGTTGATATGTGATCTGTCTGACAGGGATGAATCTCCAAGCAATTATTCAAGAGTGAAAGAAGAATTCATCCCAGAGAATGGCAACAGTGAATCAACAGGTTGGATCATTTTAATTTCTCCAATATCCACAAATAATCATGTGTTCATAGCAATATAAATTTGTCCAAATGATTTGTTCAAATTTCAACCGCTCTTTATGTATTCTTTGTTTGCAAGACATTCGAAGTACTAACAAATACTGTGGGAGAGGGGTTGTGGTAATTGAGACAAACAGTAGGTACTGCAGGCACTTCATTTGCAATTCTTAAAACAATTTATTTTTTATTTTTTAAACAGCATGGATGGTAAAGGAGGGCTAGACTTATTATTTGTTTTGGGATGTTGAGTTCCCCTGCAGTTCACCAGTGGAAATCGATTGTGCAGGCAAGACTACAAATACAGGAAAAGTGGGGAGGAAGCAGGCAAGACCATTAACCATACATAGCAGGAATGTCTTAACACTGAAGGAAGAGAACGGAAAGACACCAGAGGAAAAACTGAGATAAAGGCATGATAGTGGCCACTCAAACATGTCAAATCATATTTCCTTTGGCTTTCAGAGGCTCCCTCCCAGAACGTGTAAGGTTCGCAACCTTTACTCTTTCATACCACCATGCTGTTAAGGTAGCACTGTTTTCTTCAAAGGTTGCCACAGCAACAAGGTCATGCCAAAGTGCAGCGGCTTACAGAAGTGTGAGGGCTGGCGTGCTCCAGGCTGGTGTACTGCTTACCCAGGCCAATGCAAGCAGACAGGGGCCTTGATCGCACTCAGGTAATGTCAACAATCAAGCCGGGTAGGCCTGCACCAGAAATAGCTGGCAGACGGCTGAGCTTGTGGTTAATTGTGTGTCGATCACAACCACAAGGCCATGTGACTAGTAATGAGCAGAGGAGAGAGAAAGCACAGAAAGCAGGAGGGGACAGAGGCATGGGGATTTTCATGATAAGCTTAAGGAACACTGGTAGAAAGTGCACAACAAATGTCTTCCATGCATTTCATGAGGCAAATCTGTTCTGTGAGACCAAGTAAATGTAAAATGTGCATGGATTTCACACCCGGGTGCAGAAGCCTCATCCCTGACCCTGGAAAGAAAGCAAAGACACGTTTGCAAATTCAAAAACACTTGTAATAAAACCCTTCCGCCTTCATATGCATAAAGCAACTGTGTGCATCTACAGCAGCTGGTGGGGCTAGCATTGCCCTGCCTGCTTGGTTTAGCCCCTCCCTCCTGCACTCTGCAGTGATGAGGCATCCCTCTGTGTTCCCATCCATCAGCAGCCTCCATAAAGATGACGGTCCTCCTCTCCCCCTGCTCTCTTCTACATCCTTTTTTCTCTCACTATCTCTTACTTTGAAAGTGCAGAAGTAGATGAGAGAAATAAACCATATATAGTCACAGATATCTCATTGATTATGCTGCTATATACAAACGAGCTTTGTAGGCTTATCATGTTCATGAGGCAATGCACACAGATGTGCTGACAAAGAGCGAGAGAGGGTTGAGTGTACACAATAGCACACACAAAGAGAAAGTGCATGTGTGCATAGGCATGAGACAGATGGAGAGCGTGATGTGACTGTTTGAAAGTGAGCTACAGATCCAGCTTCCCTTTTGGACTGTGAGATACAGTATGAATGGTGTCGGTGTAGAAGTTGAGCAGAAATGTGATTGTGGGTGAACTTTGTGGTATGGTTGAAGTTGTATCGCCGTAACCCCGATAGCAGGCGTGCAACCTAGGTGTTTTCTCTGTGATCTGTGCAGCACGGCGTAGTGCTGTGTGATGTAGCACTGAGCCACTCTCTTTTACCGTCCTCAGCCATGATTAATAAAGTTGCCGTTTCCTGCTTGGCGACTGCAAAGTAGATGCCGCTGGGCTTCAGTTAGCCGGGCAGCACAGAGGCAGCAGACAGACCCATAGTCCAGTCTAGCTATTTTTAAACTTCAATGTGGGAATCCTGTGGTCAATGGTCTGAGAGCTGGGGCAAGCCAGGACAGGACTGGGTGGAAGAGGAGAGTGCGGGAGTACTCGACCAGGACCTAGGGAGAGACGAAGGACGTTGAAGCAGAGTGAGCAGTGTAGAAAGAGAGAGGGAGGGAATGGGAGAGGAGGAAAGAAAGACAACAGCGAAAGCTCTGCCTCCAACGGCACCACTGAGCAGCGACGAGTCTAGAAAAAAAAGTGCCTACTTTCGCCTTCCTTTCACAAAAGTTTTTTTTCCTGTACGGTAGAGAATATGGACTATAGTGGAAGGACACTGCGTAATGTTTTTGGCTGTTCGCCTCCTGTGTCAGCTGTTCGCCTCCTGTGTCATTTTATCTGATTCGCAAAGGTATGTTCTGCACGTTTCCAACCAATCTTTAACGGAAATACACATATTGCATGGGGTGGCTTGACTGGGTTCTGCTATGCCATTTTCGCTCTTTGTTTGACTAGACAGCTTGTATTCAAGACAGTTTTGTTCTCGCCTTGTGGATCACAGAAATGAGGGAATTTAAATGTTTACGGGTTTGAAATGCATATCGCATGATATTCTAAGGCACAGTGAACTAGGGTGTGGCAAAGAGACAACCGTTCATGACAAATTCAACATTTCCGCTCAATGTGTGAACAGGGTAAAGCACATCAAGATGAGAGAAAATTGGTCATATCAGCCCTTATTGAAAAGAATCAACTGAAACCGCAGATATGCAGGCAATTTCCAGATGAAAATACAAGGAAAGCGGCACAAACCAGGGGAAATCAGCATCAAGGCTGAAGCACATCGCCTGCCATAAGCAGAAGAGAGAAAAGTCCATCGGCTGCTGCATTTCTGCTGCAGACTCACACACACACTGACACATATCCAGAGTGGAAACAAAGGGCGGCGAGCCTCCATTGCGGTGGTGTTGGAGCCTGGGAGCTCTGCGGTGCTGTGGCTCTCAGACAGGCAGGGCTCGCTGCGAGGAAGGACCAAACCAAATCCCCGGACGGCTAATGCAGTCGCCCACCAGCCCCACCATCCGTCTGAATCTGAATCCCAATAAGTGCTGCGCCACAGCATGTTGCCATGACAACATAGGCCTGTCAGACGGGGAGGCAGGAGGCTGTGTTTCCCAGCGATACGCAAGGCTTCTCTTCTCTGTCTGCTGCCAGCCATATTGTAATCGTGGCACCTAGAGAAAACATGAGCAAAAATATGTATTTTATTAAGATGCATTTTTCTTCAAACAAGTGTGCTTGATCATTTTAATAATAAGTTAAGTGACTACGCATTTTTATGTTTCAATACGGACATTTTAAGCCAAATTAGTGTTTTATGGCCTGGGGCGGAATGTATGGTTTATTGCTGTGCAATTATGTAAATCTAACCTCTGTCATTAGGTTATTCGTTCTTCCCTGCCTTTTCTGAGTAATATGTAGAGTGTGATGCCTAGGACAGTCAGTTGAAATATAGAGACTGAAAATGAGTAGAGTTTCAATATTAAAACACGTAGCTGTAATGTAGTTGAACAAGCAATTGGGTGCAATATGGATGCCTCTAGGGCAGTATTCAACTAAGGGTATATGGAAAATGATATTTTTGTTACGAAGAGGTGGTCTCATCTCAACATCATGGTCTAATGGCAATCTGGAACAGGGACAAATGGTACCCCATAAACGGGCAGCCATTTTAACCTACCCCAACAGCTCACCTTCAACAAGGATAAAGTAGACTATAGAAAATGGCCGCTATGCCATGGAAAATTACAGTATCAGCATTTGGTAGTACACATTTATAACCTGCCCTACTATATGCATAACAACAATGCCACAATTGCAGAGCAGACCTATACCATCAGATAGCCTTGTTCTCTCTGTAAGCAAAGCTGTGGTGCGCTCCAAAGCACCTCTGCCGGACATCAGGGATTGCATCTTTGATGTCAGACAGGGAAAGAAGACATTTTGCATTAGAAAGTATGTTGTGACGCTGATCTTAAAATAAACATGTTTCCAGAGACCTCTGAATAGAAGTCGAGGACAAAAATCACGGGATGCTAATAAAAATAGAACTATGTTGCCTAGGCTTCAGCAGCATATAGGCATAATCATTAATAGTCATGCAAACAGAAAGTAAAAAAGAAATGCTGATAGCCTAAATATAGCCTACCTCTAACTTCAGAAGCTACTTGCCTTTGCAGATAGGCTTTTACACAAGATGATGCTTAGGTTGACAGAGGTGTTGCCTCAGACCAGTCCACACAGTGACATAGGCCCACTCCCCTGGGAGGAACACACAGGAAGTGCTGTGCTCTTTAATTTCCTCTTAGGTTAGACAGAAAGACAAGAGATATTAAAATCGCCCTGAACCACATGCAAAAGCATCGGAAGACGTTACACACAAACATAAAACAACCCACTGGGCACAGACTCCAATTCAACATCTATTCCACATTGGTTCCATGTAATTTCATTGAAATGACGTGGAAACAACGTTGATTCAACCAGTGTGTGCCCAGTGGGAATGCTCTACAGATGTCTATAGATATAGTGAAGCAGATGGCGTGTTTGTAAGCCGTATGTGCGCGCCATGAATGTGCGATTAAGGACTGGATTAGCAACTGAATTCTACACTGAAAAGAGCTAAATGGTCAACATTGTGGTCGTTCCACTACAGTGGCTCTGTAGCCCAGTGCAGTGGACCCGTTTCAATTATAGGGCGTTGGTTAACTATTCCTGTAATTGTATTAGCTCTGTCTCAGCTGTGTGTGGGTGAGAGCAGTCAAAACAATCCTACAGTGCTTATGAATAATGAACTAACGCTTGGGGCAGAAAGGGCGAATGAGTCAGGTGAGGCAATCTTATCTCATTTACTGCCATTAACCTGAGCCTTCAGTATGAATTATGCTGATGTACCGACCAGCCAGTAAGGGCAATGACTCTAGCATGGCTGGTGACCTGGAGTGGCATTGAACGTTTCACTGAAGCAGATAGAGCGACTCCACATCCTGGGTGAATCACTTTTGTCCTCATTCTAGTTTCCACTCCACCAGATGTATCACTTGCCAGGTACGAGTAATTTTTCTTCAGGCACTTGACTAGCGCATGTTTAGTGTGGCAGCCTCCAGACTGTAGTCTTTCTGCGTTAAGTAGCCTAATGTGCCTCACCAGATTAGGTAACAACAAAACAGAAGAGTCTCCAGGAAGCCATACGCCTTCAGGAATAGGTTCACAAATATATACTGAACAAAAATATAAATGCAACATGCAACAATTTCAAAGTTTTTACTGAGTTACAGTTCATATAAGGAAATCAGTCAAATTAAAATATATATTTTTTTAAATGATTAGGCCCTAATCTAAGGATTTCACATGACTGGGAATACAGATATGCATCTGTTGGTCCCAGATACCTTAAAGTTAAAAAATTTGGGGCGTGGATCAGAAAACCAGTCAGTATCTAGTGTGACCACCATTTACCTCATGCAGCGCGGCACATCTCCTTTGCTCTGCATCAGGCTGTTGATTGAGGACTGTGGAATGTTGTCCCACACCTCTTCAATGGCTGTGCGAAGTTGCTGGATATCGGTTGGGAACTGGAACACAATGTCGTACATGTTGATCCAGAGCATCCAAAACATGCTCCATGGGTATGCAAGCCATGTAAGAACTGGGACATTTTCAGCTTCCAGGAAGTGTGTACAGATCCTTGCAACATGGGTCTGTCTGTGCATTATCATGCTGAAACTTAAGGTGATGGCGGCGGATGAACGGCACGACAATGGGCTTCAGGATCTTGTCACGGTATCTCTGTGCATTCAAATTGCCATCGATAAAATGCAATTGTGTTTGTTGTCGGTAGCTTATGCCTGCCCATACCATAACCCCACCAGTGATCATTTACCCACTGAAGTCAGTTATGAACCTGGTGATGAGACAGTTTGTGCAGAAATTATTTGTTTGTGCAAACCCACAGTTTCATCAGCTGTCCGGGTGGCTGGTCTCAGACGACCCTGCAGGTGAAGAAGCTGGCTGTCGTGGTTACATGTGGTCTGTGGTTGTGAGGCTGTGGGAAATATAGCCAAATTCTCTAAAACAATGTTATGGTAGAGAAATTAACATTACATTCTCTGGCAACAGCTCTGATGGACATTCCTGCAGTCAGCATGCCAATTGCACGCTCCCTCAACTTGAGACATCTGTGGCATTGTGTTGTGTGACAAAACTGCACATTTTAGAGTTTATTTTTATTGTCCCCAGCACAGGGTGCACCTGTGTAATGATCATGCTGTTTAATCAGCTTCTTAATATGCAACACCTGTCAAGTGGATGATTACCTTGGCAAAGGAGAAACGCTCACTAATAGGGATGTAAACAAATGTGTCCACAAAATGAGAGCAATATGCTTTTCGTGCGAATGGAACATTTCTGGGATCTTTTCAGCTCATGAAACATGAGACCAACACTTAACATGTTACGCTTATATTTTTGTTCGGTGTAGTTCTATTACATGCGAAGCAATTATTCCGAAATGTAAAATAGAAATGTCTGAAAGCAAGGAGTTTAATTGAATTGGTTTTCAGACCATGGTGAGTGCTCATTTCCAGGTGTACACATTCTTCTTGTACGGCATTGTAAACATTTTGTAAGGGTAATGTCAATAGGACATTTTTGTACTGTTGTTACTTTTCACTGAGTAAATATTACATTAGTATATTCTCATGAGAACTAAGCATTGTTCTGGTTAATCTATTAAAATAGGCTTGTGGAAAATAAGATGGGGCCTACAGTTCTTCAAGATATGGTATGCCAGCATCATCTCCTTAAACTTTGCTGCCATCTAGTGTGACAAAGTAAGAAGAGCTGGATGGCTTTCTTATAAAAAACACACATTCCACTTGATTTCTATAAGGGCATTACTGCCAAATCCAGCCCATGCTTAATCAAAGTAACATAAACCATATGTTAGATTATCTCTGTATGAAAGGAAATGTTATTGTTTGCACAATTATAGCCAACTAATATTTTGAATACTAACACAGAATAAATAACACAATTTCTAATTCCACATCAGAAAAAATATGTACCCCTTTCATATGTTTTTCTTAAATTCCAGAATGACAATTTAGTAATTTTTACATTTTAGTGATTTAGCCGACACTCTCATCCAAAGCAATTTACAGTAGTGAGTGCATGTATTTTCATACTTGTCCCCCGTGGGAATCGTGCCCACATCATGACGTCGCAAGCGCCATGCTCTACCAACTGAGCCACGTGGGACTCAGTTGGTACAAATGTAATGACGTGTACATATTATTCATTGTGACTATAAGCAATGGGTTAACAATGTTTCGAAACCAATTTGAAATTTCCTTTATGTCCACTATGCAGATGACCGTGACGTCTCCCTGCACCCAGGGCTTGATGGACAGCTCCCATCCCCAGGCGCTCCTCAGCAGGCTCAATGAGCAGCGCTCCCAGGGCCTCTTCTGTGATGTCACCATCGTGGTGGAGGATGTAAAGTTCCGGGCCCACCGGAACATCCTGGCTGCCTGCAGCGGATACTTCCGCAGCGCCTTCACCTCCACTGAGGTGTGGACTTCCAGCCAGGTGCTGGAGCTCATGGACCTGAGGTCTGAGGTGTTCGCCAGCATCCTCAACCTCCTCTACTGTTCTAAGGTTACATCATCACCTAGCACAGAGGACACTAGATGCCTGATGGCAGCTGGAAAAAGACTGGGGATTCCCTTCTTAGAGAAACTAGTGGAACAAGACAGGCAGGACTCAGGTGGGCCACAGATCCAGACCTCAACCAACCCTGTTAAGACCACAGGCCGTAGTAAGGCCCAAGGGCCTCGTAAAGCAAAGAAAGAGACCTCCAGGCCAGTGGAACCAGACAGTGCTCGAGGCCCGAGGATCACCAATGCTTTCTCTATCACTGAGGTGGGTCCCGGGAACAACCTCTTCACCCCACTAGACCTGCACAGGGGGGAGAGGCCATCACCTGATCTTGGACAGACCCCAGCGGGCTGCCCTTCCCCCTTCCCCCTCGCAGTGGACAATGAGCCCATGCAGGCGCTGTCAGAGCACTCCTACGCAGTCATTAGCCAGGGACCCATGGACCCTGAGCACAGGGATGGCAACCAGGAAGACAACAAGAAGGGCACCAAGCCCACACAGTCCCAACCAAGACAACTGGCCATCAGAAACAGTGGCCCACTCAAAAAGCGTCACAGACTGCGAGCCGCCTTGAGTAAAAGCACACCTCAAACACCGGCTGTAGCACATGAACCTGTGCATCCAACTGGAAGCAGCCCGACATTAATTAAGCCCATTGTACAACATGTGGGAACGTCACCCCCATCATTATACCCGCAGACAAGCAGGACCAATGAGCTGCCTCTAGCCATTGATAATGGTTACAGGGAGCTGGACCCACCTCCACTTTCAGCCTACACAGATGATAGCATATCAATCTACAGCTGTGAGCACTGTCCAGAGATATTCACCAATAAAGCACTTCTCACCGTACACACAGAAATGCACAAAAAAAGGTTTGTCAGTCATTTGTTTTGCAAGTTTTGTCGCAGGAAGTTCATGCATTTGAAGCGGTTGCGGAACCACGAGACGGTGTGCACGAAATCACAGAGGAGCTCGCCTGAACACGAGCCCCAAGGCAAAGAGGCCGGGGCAGACCATTATTCAGACAGCATGCCAAGCACGACCAATACAGTAACTAATGTCCAGTTATCTCCTACTGAACTTCCTGACCCTTTCCCTCCAACCAGCCTCCAAATGAACCCCAAGTCAAAAACACTGCAGGCTGTAGATAAGTTAGTGAAACCTAGTGGAGGCCAGAGGGTCTATAACTGCAGTGTGTGTAAACGGGCATATGTGACCGTCTCCAGTCTGAAGCGCCACGAGAATGTTCACTCCTGGCAGAGGGCATACCCCTGTCACTACTGCAATAAAGTGTTTGCCCTAGCCGAGTATCGCACCAAACATGAGATCTGGCACACAGGAGAGCGCCGCTACCAGTGCATCTTCTGCTTAGAGACCTTCATGACCTACTACATCCTAAAGAACCACCAGAAGGCCTTCCACGGAATCGATCCCAGATTGTCTGTGAGTAAGAAGTCAGCAAATGGAGGATTTAAGGGCAGTGTTTACCCCATCAAACTCTACAGGCTTCTGCCTATGAAATTTAGAAAGAGACGGTACAAGACTTACAGTCAGACCTATTCAGAGGAGCTGGAGGGCAGTGAGCAGGCCCCGCTGGGCTGCAGCTCTCCCATCCCTTCATTTGATGATGGTGGTGCTATGAGTAACCAAGACGCTGCTATATTCTCAATGCCTGTGACATTCATGGCCACTCCAAAAGTGGTGGCATCAGTAATGCCACGCATCAGTTTTGATCAGCCCTGTGACCAAGATGTGGACCAAGATGCAGGCACAGGAAAACAGGCCTCTCACTCTGAGCATAATGGGCCTCCATATAGCTATTCAACCCCCTTGGCCATAATGCAGGCAGGTGGGGAGTCCCCTGCAATGGACTATGGAGATGGTGCCGCATTCCAAAGGTTTAAGAACCAGGAGGGCAACAGTCACAATCTACCAATCCTAAAAATTAAACCACCCAGCTCTCTGAACAGGCTATGTGAGCTCTCAGCTGCAGCTCAGAGAATTGAAGCCATGACCAGTCAGCTTTTTCTGCCAGGGGCTGAGAGCCTGGTCACTAGCGAGACTGCAGGGGGGGGAACTGAAACGTACATTGCCAAGCCTGCATGTCCAGGTCCCTCCGTGGATGGTCATGTTCTACCCCTCTGCCAGATCACAGTGAAAATTGGCAACGAGGCAATCATTCGCCGAAGGATCAAGGGCTCCAAGCTGTTCCCCAGGAAGAGGAAAAGAAGCAGCGGGAACCAGGTAGAGGAGAGGTGTTGGGACCAGGGCCGGCCTACAGAGGGCAGCATGGAGATCTCCAGCCTCCGCTTCAGGACAGAGGTCACTTCTGTCATAGAGCCAGAGCCATGTGAAGACCTCACTGACCGTGACACAGCTGACAGGCTCTGGCGTCCCTATTACTCTTACAAACCCAAGAAGAAGATTAAGAAACTGAGATCCAAACACAGAAAAGAGAGACGTCGTCTATGCTATTCCATGACATCCTCATTAGTGCCCAGGGCCAGCAAAGACTACCTGGATAAAGGATGCAGAGGTGCTGAAGAGAGCATCTCCAGCGAGGGCACAGAGCTGAAACAACGTCTCAGAAACACCAGCCCAAAGACGGCATACACCTGTGACATCTGTGCAAGCACCTTCATAACGGCATCTGGTCTGAGAGCGCATGTCATTGGCTGTCACCCAACTTTCTGTCGGACCTGTGCAAAGCAGTGTCCCCCCGGCGAAGCCCCCAGTGCCAGCTTTGAGACCGCTGAGGATAGCAGGGATTACATATGCAAGAGCTGTATGGAAAATGGCTCCTGCTTTGACAATTGTGCCCGCAGCCCCAGCACAGAGAAGCGGTATCGTTGCTCCTTCTGCCCCCAGCGCTTCCTCTACCTCGCAACCAAGAAGAGCCATGAAAAAAAACACCAAGAGACAGCAGGAAAGGGGTACAGCAGCGACAACTACTCCACAGTCCCAAAACGCCAAGCAATTTTGGACTTAGGCTTAAATCTGAAAAAGCATGTCATCAAAACAGAGGAAGGGGAGGATCAATATAGCATCGACAAGGAGGGCAAAGTGCCAGCGGGATCACTAGGCAGGTTCTCAACAGAGAAGATAGAGCCTAAGCATGAGGAATGGGAGGACACAGGTGACTACATGTCAGTGGCGCCCGAGAAAGATATTCCATTTAGAATTAGTGATGGACACTATCAGGAAACTCCAATGTCACCCCCCTGCACCGACACCTTTTCTCCTTCCCCTTCCAAGATGCAGAATAGAAAGCCTTCCCCTTCAGAGATGCAGTACAGAAAGCCTTCCCCTTCAGAGATGCAGTACAGAAAGCCTTCCACTTCAGAGATGCAGTATAGAAAGCCTTCCACTTCAGAGATGCAGTATAGAAAGCCTAAAAAGCGCATTGAACACAAACAGCAACATCAGACAAGCCTCACGTCCAAAAGGCAGAATCAAGTAGACTATATCGGTAGAGAGACACCCAGCCATAAGGCCCCTATGACTACACCGGGAGCAGACAGTCATTTTAGCTATGGGCAGTCTTCTTCTACATATCTGAAAAGAGACTCTGTCACTAGGGCAACCACTCCCTCCTCGCCCAAGTCAGAGAAGAGTACATACAGTGCAAAGAAGAGACCTCTTTACAGACATAATACTTATCATTCAGGAGGGAAATACTTTTAAGTGATTATATGCCTATGTAGTAAAAAAACACAATATCAAATAATGTTTTCAAAGTACTTGAGGTGAACATGATTTAGTTTGGGTCAATTCCTTTGTGTCCATTATTTTGGGCAAACTTAAATCAAACTAACCTACATCAAGCACAGCTTTGAAATCTATTGACATACAGTACCAGTCAAACTTTTGGACACAGCTACTCATTCCAGAGCTTTTCTTTATTTTGACTATATTTATAGAAAATAGTGCTTGATGTAGGTTAGTTTGATTTAAGTTTGCCCAAAATAATGGACACAAAGGAATTGACCCAAACTAAATCATGTTCACCTCAAGTACTTTGAAAACATTATTTGATATTGTGTTTTTGACCTGGGCCTGGAAAACAGATTGATCTGAAATAAGTTGCCAATGGAAAGCAGATATTGAATATGAGGACCTAACTGACAATTATGTAAATATAATTTTCTTCACTTATAACAAAATAGGTAATTTTTCATGTTTAAAAAAAAAAAGTGATTTATTTTTGTACTTTATTTTGCTTTGAGACTAGTTCATAATTATTGTGCTGTCCATATTCTATACCTATGCATAGTTATTTGCACTTTATAATAATTTATATTTACACTGTATAGGCTACCATTCATATTAGTCTGTCCACCACTTTGGTAGTGTCATTGCCACATGCACCATCAAAATGAATGAGTCCCTATGTGTGTCTTAAAATAATATACATGAGTGTTACAAAGTTGACAAACTGCAGTTTGTCAGAGGGAATAAATAATTAATCGATCAACCAGTAGATAATGACAGGAAGAAAACATACATGCTTGTTTTTATATTCCCGTGTCTTGGGTTATTTAGATAAATAAACAAACAAACCTGTCTGGAATTGCCGAGAAAAGCTGTTAAGCTACATTCTCGAATTAAGAGGACAAATTAATGCATGGCACACACATACACACCCTCCTATTGTTTAGATTAAATAAGCACACAGGAGGACATAATTTGTAAGTCCTTGCACTGATGCAGTTTGCAGCTGTTACTTTCATAAATATAAATAAAAACAAATCTAAGCCATCTAATATTTTTACTCTTTACTTTGCTGAATGCTCCTCTACCTTTGTGTTAAATGTTTTACCTAACTTCTCAGTTGTATTACCTTCGGTAAATAAAAGTGTGCAGAGTTTGCAAAAGTGCAAATGCTTAGTAAATCTGACTGTCTGTTTACTCTGGTGCTCTGTTGAATTCAGTTCTACAGTCACTTGGTGGCCTTGAGGGTCAGCCCATCTGAGAAGTTAATTCCTTTCCCATCATCCCTCAACAAAACCCAGCAACATTTTAGAGTTTGGCCCACACAAAGCAAAATCCAGATGTTCCCCTCTCCCCATCCCCCTGGAGTCGGAACTGGCCCCGATCTGGTAACAGGTTTATTAGGTAGTACAGTACTTACCTTCTCCTCTGCAACCCCCTTGTTACCTAATGCTACCAGTTTCTGGATAAACCTTAACTACTCTCTGCTCCTTCAATTATTACGTTGACTGTGTTAATGAAGATAAACCATTGAGGTGGCTGTGAGTCACAGGCCATGAGAGTTCTATTTACAATTGGCTACACAGTCTAAATAAAGTTATTGATGAATAATACACACTTGACAAATCAAAGCATAGTCATGGAGTAGTCATCATGGCTGATACCCATAAGGACCACATAACCAAATGCAAAGCAGGTTAGGTTTATACATTGAAACTTCCTCTGGTTTATAGAAACGGCAAATTGAATCACACTGGTCTCCTCTTCTAACACAAGCATCTGGTCATCTAATCTACTTCCTTCATGATGAGGTAAGTGGTCACATAGATAAAAACATCCATATGGGTGATTCCTCACAAAATTAGAACAAAAAGAAGAGTATGATTTGGGGGATTTTCATTAAATGTAGTCTATAAGGTTCCTTTGGTGGAAGGTTTGTTGACATATTAGACATTTGCATCTTAAAGCATAATTGAGAAATCATTAATTGAAGCTGGAATGTGACATTTACCCAGGCCTCAATGGTTCATCTGTAGGTGCTACAAAGCAGAAATTGACATATGAAACCACTTGCTCTGCAATATGAGTAGTATTTTGATTACAAAACCAATTTTCTTTCATTCATTTATGAATATTTAAAATATACAATTTTTGATTTGGCTAATGTTTCAATATATTGTTGATCATAACATACTCTACAAGCACAAAATTCCCAGAATGGGATCTCTGCTACTTTAGAGTTATAATCCAATATGTAAGCATTACCAACAGAGTGCATGTGAAAACAGTTGCCCTCTGCTGCCGATTTGCAGGATGTGCAATGATACAAATAAAGGAGCATGCTATGCCAATTTATCTGAATAAAATGGGCCATAACTTTAAAACTAGGAGACATCCCACTCTGGAACTTTGATATGTCCATATTGTATATTATGTTTATCACTATATAAAAACATTTGACTAATCACTTTTTATATTTTCATTATAAGATCATTTGTATTAAAATCAAACTACTACTCATATTAAAGAGCAAGCGGTAAAGCTTCAAATGACACACATTTTGCATTGTAGCACTTACAGATGAAACATTATGGAGCCTGGGCAAGGCCAAAATGTTACCAATGTTCCAACTAATTATTTCTTAAGTATGATTTAAAGCGCAACTGAAGGCCAACTACTTCTCTGATAGAAAACAGCCCATGTGGCATCGATATTAGTCAGAAACTGTAACGGCTTTCTTGTGGAGAAGGAGAGTCGGACCAAAATGCAGCGTGATGATGATTCATGATATTTTAATGAAGGAAAAAACTATACATGAAGAAACTACAAAATAATGAAATGTGAAAACCGAAACAGCCCTATCTGGTGCAAACACAAAGACAGGAACAATCACCCACAAAACACTTAAAGAATATGGCTGCCTAAACATGGTTCCCAATCAGAGACATCGATAAACACCTGCCTCTGATTGAGAACCACTCCAGACAGCCATAGACTTTGCTAGATACCCATTACATTTACATTACATTTAAGTCATTTAGCAGACGCTCTTATCCAGAGCGACTTACAAATTGGTGCATTCATCTTATGACATCCAGTGGAACAGCCACTTTACAATAGTGCATCTAAATATTTTAAGGGGAGGGGGGGGTGAGAAGGATTACTTTATCCTATCCTAGGTATTCCTTAAAGAGGTGGGGTTTCAGGTGTCTCCGGAAGGTGGTGATTGACTCCGCAGTCCTGGCGTCGTGAGGGAGTGTGTTCCACCATTGGGGAGCCAGAGCAGCGAACAGTTTTGACTGGGCTGAGCGGGAACTGTACTTCCTCAGTGGTAGGGAGGCGAGCAGGCCAGAGGTGGATGAACGCAGTGCCCTTGTTTGGGTGTAGGGCCTGATCAGAGCCTGGAGGTACTGAGGTGCCGTTCCCCTCACAGCTCCGTAGGCAAGCACCATGGTCTTGTAGCGGATGCGAGCTTCAACTGGAAGCCAGTGGAGAGAGCGGAGGAGCGGGGTGACGTGAGAGAACTTGGGAAGGTTGAACACCAGACGGGCTGCGGCGTTCTGGATGAGTTGTAGGGGTTTAATGGCACAGGCAGGGAGCCCAGCCAACAGCGAGTTGCAGTAATCCAGACGGGAGATGACAAGTGCCTGGATTAGGACCTGCGCCGCTTCCTGTGTGAGGCAGGGTCGTACTCTGCGGATGTTGTAGAGCATGAACCTACAGGAACGGGCCAACGCCTTGCAGTTAGTTGAGAACGACAGGGTGTTGTCCAGGATCACGCCAAGGTTCTTAGCGCTCTGGGAGGAGGACACAATGGAGTTGTCAACCGTGATGGCGAGATCATGGAACGGGCAGTCCTTCCCCGGGAGGAAGAGCAGCTCCGTCTTGCCGAGGTTCAGCTTGAGGTGGTGATCCGTCATCCACACTGATATGTCTGCCAGACATGCAGAGATGTGATTCGCCACCTGGTCATCAGAAGGGGGAAAGGAGAAGATTAATTGTGTGTCGTCTGCATAGCAATGATAGGAGAGACCATGTGAGGTTATGACAGAGCCAAGTGACTTGGTGTATAGCGAGAATAGGAGAGGGCCTAGAACAGAGCCCTGGGGGACACCAGTGGTGAGAGCGCGTGGTGAGGAGACAGATTCTCGCCACGCCACCTGGTAGGAGCGACCTGTCAGGTAGGACGCAATCCAAGCGTGGGCCGCGCCGGAGATGCCCAACTCTGAGAGGGTGGAGAGGAGGATCTGATGGTTCACAGTATCGAAGGCAGCCGATAGGTCTAGAAGGATGAGAGCAGAGGAGAGAGAGTTAGCTTTAGCAGTGCGGAGCGCCTCCGTGATACAGAGAAGAGCAGTCTCAGTTGAATGACTAGTCTTGAAACCTGACTGATTTGGATCAAGAAGGTCATTCTGAGAGAGATAGCGGGAGAGCTGGCCAAGGACGGCACGTTCAAGAGTTTTGGAGAGAAAAGAAAGAAGGGATACTGGTCTGTAGTTGTTGACATCGGAGGGATCGAGTGTAGGTTTTTTCAGAAGGGGTGCAACTCTCGCTCTCTTGAAGACGGAACGGGACGTAGCCAGCGGTCAGGGATGAGTTGATGAGCGAGGTGAGGTAAGGGAGAAGGTCTCCGGAAATGGTCTGGAGAAGAGAGGAGGGGATAGGGTCGAGCGGGCAGGTTGTTGGGCGGCCGGCCGTCACAAGACGCGAGATTTCATCTGGAGAGAGAGGGGAGAAAGAGGTCAGAGCACAGGGTAGGGCAGTGTGAGCAGAACCAGCGGTGTCGTTTGACTTAGCAAACGAGGATCGGATGTCGTCGACCTTCTTTTCAAAATGGTTGACGAAGTCATCTGCAGAGAGGGAGGAGGGGGGAGGAGGATTCAGGAGGGAGGAGAAGGTGGCAAAGAGCTTCCTAGGGTTAGAGGCAGATACCCTTAGTGGGCAGATACCCCCACTAAGCCACACACCCAATACCTAACAAAGACAAAACACACCACAATAAACCCATGTCACACCCCGGCCTGACCAAATAAATATAGACAAACACAATATACTTCGACCAGGGCGTGACAGAAACATTTATTCTAGTATTAAAATTGACGACAAAGTGTAAACAGGATCATTTTGATAAAGTCAGTCTTGTCCAAAACAGTGTCATGTACATGTTTAAAGTGTTGTTTAAATAGAAAACAAATTGACAATATATTCTTTCATAACAGTTACATAAAAATAAAAAGAGACTAGCCTGCTGGCCTTACTGGGTCGATAGGAACATTAGCCCAAGCTATTTAGGAGGAATATCACACCTGGCACAAATTATTGTCTAGTTCTGTTTTCCTGCCGAGGGGTGCCCTATACCAACACCGAGAGAGGATTAGTTGAAAGTTCGGGTGGCTTGTTCTAAAATGATTTTGTGCAGAGGGCCCTGAACTTAAAGATCTCATCCAGACCTGTCTGTTTGACTCCAAGTATCTCGCTTGCTGTGGTGATAATCCTTCTCAGCATATTTCTCTTGCTGACAGTGGCATTGCCAAACCAACAAACAATACAAAAAGTTAATAATCTCAATGAAAGATTCAGTATAGCACAGTCAACATTAAAAGATCCCAGCTTTTTGAGAAAGTATAGTCTCTGACCCTTTTTGTAGATCAGGTCTGCACATTTACTCTACTGAAGCTTATTGCCCAAGACGACACCCAGATATTTGTATTTCTCTACAATCTCTATGATCTGACCTCTTATAGATGTTGCAGAGGTAGGTGGTGTATGCTTCCTTAAGTCTACGCACATCTCTTTGGTCTTGTTGGTATTGAGGACCAAGTGTGATTTGTTACACCACTCTACAAAGTCATTTAGGACTGGGCCATGGTGTTCCTCGTCAGCATGCAACAGGCTGATCAAGGCAGTGTCATCAGTAGTAAAGTAACTACATGTAATCTAAAATGTAATTTACATCATCTCCAAAAGTCATTATTAATCATGAGAGAACAATAAACAGTAACTAGTAATGCATCATACTCCCAAGAAAGGTTAAAATCTCACCTTTCTGGTAATTGTTTTTAGAAATTGCTCAGGTGTAGTCAATTTTGAAGACACAAGCTCAAGTACACAGTACAATTGAGGAAAATATGAAATATTTTATATGATGTATATCCTATTCAACAAAACTGTATGAATATGGCTTGAAATGACATATGCTTTCTAAATGTAGTATAATCAAATTATAAAACCTCTTACTATAATATTTCACCTTCCTTATAACTGTTAAATACATATTTGTTTGTCTAGTGTTAGAGAAAATGTGCATATTTTCTAAAGGTCTCTCTTGATCAAAACACCTGCCCCCACCGCTGTGAACATCAAATAGAGCTATATTAATTTCATATTAAATTTGTCCATCTATGACAAACAGAAATATTTTTTTGTTTAAAATCAATAGAATATTTAAGATTAATAGCTATAAATCAATATCTGAATATGCTAGTGATGAAACCACTCTCACCTATGATGTAAGGATTGCAGGTATGCGCTTTTTCAGTGGATGTGATGTAGGGTTCAGCCAGGAGTTGATGGATAGTCAGAAGAGTGAATTAAATGTTAGGAGCTTCAAGTGGTTTCAGATTTAATGTCCTACGTCACACAGGCAGACAATATACTACTGTGTCCGTGGGAACCAAGGTTATCGCTCAATGCATGCCATTTTGAGCTAGTGTCCACAGATCCAATTTCTAAGTGAAAATGTCAGTCAGAACAGTACCAGAACCATGCAGGTCCCCTAAACAGGGGACTTTACATCTAAGAGGGATACAAATTAATGTCAAATATATGTTAACAATCCTTCCTCCAAAGGACCCTTCTATTGATTACATTTCGTGAAAATCCCCAAAATCATGATATTTTTTTTTCTAGTTTCATGAGGAATCACCCATATGGAAAAAACATAAGGTTTAGGATTAAGGTTTTCAAAAGGGCTTGCAATAAAGTGGGCACAAGGGTTTGGTTAGGGTTTTGTGGTCAAGATGGACTGGTGCTAAGGTTAAGGGTTATTAGGACATGGGTTACAGTTTTGAAAAATAAGTGAAGATAAGACTGGGGCTAGGGTTTTCTAAAGTTAATATAAGGTTGGGTCTAGGGTGCTGTTCCAGTGGTGTAAAGAGGATTGGCACCTGAATTGACAGGCACAAGGCACTATCATTTCTGCTTGCCTTGAGCAGGCAGGTGTGCATACCTGTATTCCCTCTGTCCTTGTGAATGTCCTGAATAGTCTTGGATAAGAAATCCACCATCCAAACTGTGACTACCTTGAAATAAGAAAGAGATGAGAGAAGTGAACATAGCCAGTTCCCTGTATCACTGAAAAAAGCACATAATTCGACTTTGCAAAACTATATCAGCAGTAGGCCTGAACATTTTTATCTTTCAAATAACAAAATATCAAGAAATGCTCCTATGGCAAGCACAGAAGTTACAAGTATTGTCTGTGCAAATACCGTGTCTGTAGGTCGGGTACCGAAAGAGGAGGCGCATCCTCTCATCTTTGACACTTTTTTGGGGTGTGAATCCTGCACAGAGCTTCCACTTGTTTTACAAACTGTGAGAGTCAGTGCAGTGAATACTATTCACACAAGTCTCTCCAGTCTAGTCTAATGTCAGCGTACGGCCAATAGCGCTCGTAGTGACGCTGCAGTAGGTTGGCCCTTCGCTTGCATTCATAAACGGATATTATAGCTAAGCGTTGAATGTACTAGCTACAGATACAGTCAAGTCGGACCATGGCGGAAGAAGAGGACACGAAAATACGGATTTTACAAAGCCTGCGGGGAAAGATATGTAAGTGTGAACAATGTATTTATTGTATCGGCATTCTTCAATTGAAGGGTTTAACAAAAAAGTAAACGACGTGAAAAAAAGAGGGGCGCGGTACGATCAACACAGCCAGTTCATGAAGATAGATTGAGACATTGTTGTGAATGAATGTTGCCCGGGCCCGATTAAACTTGTTTTATATTTTCAGAAAACGTTGACACAATGTAACTATTTATTTCAATATCACAGCTCGGTTATCTAACAAAAGCCTATGCAAAGACGGGCTAGTTAGTACAGTCAGTGGTTTGAAATCCACACACACGCATCAAAACACATGAGCAAGGACTAGCTAGTTTAACTGTTAGCTGGCTCGCGCTAGTTAGCTACGTTGCTAATTTAGCTGTCCATTTTTTTTTTCTAGCAAACCTAAAGTGCTTTCCGTAATTGTGCCACTCCCTATACAGGTAATTCGTTTGTTTCAATGTATCTTATCTTAGCTAGCTATCTAATAATAATTTGTCATTCATAGCTAGTTCACGCTACCAGTAGCTAGCTAGTTACCTTGTCTCGGTTCTCATCTTGCGAAACGCTCGTGGCAGGAAGTTGTCTCCGTGTGTTGGTTAGGTTCTGAAATGTTACTGTGTTGAAATAACTAACTAGTTTCGATATTACTCTATTCCAGGTTAGTCATCAATTGAGAAATGATTTTGACATTTTAAACCATACCCTTATCCAGCAGGGTTGGCTAATAGCTGGTTTTCGTTACTGTCATATTGATAAGAAAGGGGAAAAAACGTGAATTTACCCAGATTTTTAAAAAAAATATGAATTTCATCAAAGATAATGGATACAATATATTCTTCTTTGAGTGGAACTTTTACACTTTATGGATATATTTGGTCACAAACACCCTTGTCCATCCTTCTTTGAGCAGGAAAATAACCTGAATTAATCAAAGTTCCATAATACATTCTATAAGCTCTGTGTGGCCCTTGCAATGCAGTTTACTCACGTGAATAAGATCAATTAAAAGTCATAATCATAAGGACCTGTGGATTACTGAAATTGCTTCCTTCCCATGGATGTCTGGTGCATGCTTTTTTTTTTTGCAATTAAGAGACTTCTTGAGGTCCTAAACACAATTCCACATCAAGACCACATCCATCATTGTTATTATCCTCTGCATGTCATTGCATCTATGATTAACAACTAGCCTATAGCAGATATTTAAGTAACTTTGTCAAAGTCCATTTGATAAAGAATTGGTTTGACTTCATAAACATGCACCTGGCTTTTATGCAGACAGTTTGTTAGTTTTGAATGAGCACAGTACCACACAGGATCTGTTGATGGAATGTTACTGGCACACAAACAATACTGTCAGCTTTGTTAGGGTAGCTGTGTGAGAGAACAACACCATTCACACTATCTACTGCAAAATGAGAAAACAACATGCTAAGCATCACATACATAAACCTGTTTTGATTGCAGGAAGTCTAGTAAAGTATGAATTTATCTCAATGGTCTAAAAGATGGGACTCCTCCTTTGATCAGTGTTTTCACTAAAAAGGACTAATCAAAGTACCTGCCCTTGGTTATAGACTGCTCTACCACTACTCTACCAGTATTCGCCCCCCCCTTCCTCCCCTTCGCTCTGGCTCTGATGCTTACTTCTGCAGATGCTGTCATGCGTGTACAAACAAGCACAGAAGTTGACATGCACAAAGTACTGTCATCATAGGTGTGCATTTAAACATAATAAATGAATGCATTATGCACTTGCGCGCACACAAATTGGCTGAAAAACAAATGGCATTTTCACTAACATGCATTGATTAGCACCCAGGAAACGAAAGAAATGGGGGAACTACCCATGGCAAGAAAATCAGTTTGCCATCTTGCGACACCTTTTTTCCTCTTGGGGTTTCTCTTTGTCTTAAATGAAAAAGTGTCAATGGAAGTCGTAGTCTATTCAGTACAAACAGAGAAGTTTGTATAAGTGTAACGTTTGCTCTTTGACCTCTTGCCTCTGTGTTTCCATGGCAACCAGTACTTTTTCTTGTGAGGATGGCATGGAGGAGGATGGAGTTAGCGAGGGCTTGAACTCTCCTGCAGGTCAGGCTCACCGGGGCTTAGTGGCAGCTCAGGGCTCTGCTGTAGGTTTTCACAGCCCTTTTCTGGGATTAGCCCTATATTAATAGCCCTTTTAAAGAGCCTGATCCCCGACTCTGGCTTTTCTCCATTCAAGTTTGTTCACCCTTACGTATCCCAGACCAATTTAGATCACTGTCAACCACTACACAGTGAATAATATTGTGGTTCACACACATTGATGTGTGAAACTATTAAAACATGAACCTGGTGACGCGCCATATAGCAGATGTAGACAGACAGAGCTCTATTACAGGTAGTGGTGTGCAGTCCTTCTTATGGTGCAGTAGTATATACATTTTTAGTGGGTATTTGTTGCTGTGCTGTTGATCCAGGTGCAAGCAGTTTACCTGGCTGGAGATTTCCGAGGTGTTTCACGTTTGTGAATCAGCGTTCCACTGTCAGAGCCAGGAGCATGATGAGAGGAAGTTCATGCACTGTCCTCAGTATCCTGGCTAAATGCATCAATGAAATGACTAGGCCCCCTACATGCCACATCATGAAGTTATCAAAATAAATCTTCAGAGATGGCCTAACTTCAGTTGAAACAAATTATCTTTAGGGTGTTTTTTACTTTTTAAATCAGGCCTGTTCAATGTCAGTCCTGGAGGGACAAAAACAATTGTTTTTCCTCCTCTCCTCCTAATAATGAACTACCAGGTAGAAACAAAATCCAGAAGTGTTTAGGCCCTCCAGGACCGGAATTGAACAGTGCTGATTTAAATGTTCACATTGGTATTATCAACCATAGTAACAGCAGGTCGATGGAAAAGAGACCTTGACAATTATTTGACTGAAGTCTATTTTCCACGTTAGCACCACCTGCCTCTCTGACCCTCCATATTCTGCAGGTGAAGGCAAGAACCTGGGTCCGTGTTCGGGGCCCAACCGACAGCGGGACCTCTGCACCTTCTGCACCATCAGCCTGGACCAGGAGGAGGTATTCCGGACCAAGGTGTTTGACAAAAGCCTCAGGTAACTTTATTTTTATTTTATAGTAGTATTATTATAATGATATTATATAATCTATGCCATTTAGCAGATTATTTTATCCAAAGCGACACAGCCCTGTGCATACATTTAAATCCACAGCTCTGGCGTTGCTAGCACAATGCTATATCAACTAAGCCACAATCTCCCTCCATCCTCATCCTCAGACTAAAGGTAGTCACTATCTGGCCATGCTACAAAGGTCTGAACTCGGAAGTATGACTTTCTCTCATAAAATATGATTTTAACCACTAACGATAGGCCTAGTCCTAAATAAAGAATAGACCATTCATATACTTGCTCATCATTCACAATAATCTAGCCAATTATGTTCTTTGTAGCATGGGCATCTAGTGATCACCTTACAAAAGGGCACATGTAGGCTACCTTCGTATGTTCAGAAGTACCTCACAGCACTGCCTACAAGAATAGCGCAATGAAGACATTGCTCTTGTCATGTTAGCCTAGTCTATATTGCACTATTGCCATGGTGATATCATATGATGTGTAACATCCTCTTCCTGCAGGGCCCAGATCGTTTTTCATTGATCATTTTGTGTCAATGTCATCAGGCAGGGTAATAACAATATGATTTCCTTAACATCTCTCCTAATGTTGAAATGTGTTCTTCACGATCGATGTGGAGGTGTCATGTAACACCATTGAAACCCTTTAGCCTTAATGTTTATTGTAACCTGGAGACGACTAGGACTGCCTCCCCAACTATGCGCTTCTCGAGTCCAGGAAGAACAGAAGGACACCCTGCCGAGTTGGATGTTTGTGGGCATAGTGTCAGTTGGGCAACACCAGACGCGGACAGTGTTAGCTAGGCTAAATCCTCTACGATGAGAGCAGACATATTTGATTTGAAACTAACTATGCTGCTTACAAGCTCCCCATTCAGAGCTGTCTGGGGGAGATGGACACGGGTAGAACCTAATGTTTCTGGTTCCAGTCTCGCTCATCTCACTGTAAACACGGTGCTCGTCTTCTCTAGGTATTTCACAACGCACAGCAGTTTTTTTTTCTCTTTTTTTTCTCCACTGTCGCAAACCCGCCTTTCAAAGGGCTCCTTTTAGTGTCTAAGGAAGTGTATCCTCCCACTCACTCTCTCTCTCTCTACCTACCTCTCTCTACCTCTATCTATCTCTCTCTCTACCTCTCTCTGTATATGTATGGTCTTTCATATGGCTGTAAGACTTGACGAATCTCTCTCTGTAGATTCCCAAGGTTGTTGCCTCCTGCCACTGTCACGTTGCACAAAGTTGTCATATGTGACAACAATTGCAGTGGAGCAGCTATACCGGTACCATATTACTCCCTTATGTGGGTTCAAAGGACAATGCCACTCAAACTATATAGAACCTTCAAAATACAGAAAGCATAGTATGATGCATTTTGTGACAATCTGTGAGAACTGTGACAATTTTAGCATTTTGATTGCTGGCAAATGCCAGAAGATTTTGAGTGGAATTTTTCTTTAACGTTAGGATGTGTTTTTATTGATTCTAGGGCGTATTCATTACGCCGATTCTGTTGCAAAATGTTTCTTAAATGGAAGCGAACTGGGCGAAATGGGGAGGGACCTACCTGAATTTGTCCAATACAAACTCTTGTTTGGACTAATGCTTACACCCGTTATCTGTCTGAGAGGGAAGGAACGGGACAATGAGAGAGCGTGTGTGCGTGCGTGCGTGCGTGTGTGTGTGTGTGTGTGTGTGTGTGTGTGTGTGTGGAGGCTACAAGTGCGTAAATCCATGTGATTATGTGCACTGAAGTATGCGTGGGCGTCTGCAGCCTGTTGCCAAACCCTCACTGCGGAAGTGACAGGCAAGGCATTTCACCAACCGTGCATGCAGTATTACATAGAAGCCAGCCATACTTGAACAGATCATAATGTTATTAGCACTGTTTGACTTTATCAAGATAATGGAACAAATGTCTGTCAGTTTTCCTGTTTTCGTACTGGTTTGTCATACACCTGCTAGCAACGTTTAAACCTGCTTAGCTTCTACTGTTTTGAGAAGGCTGCAGAATGGTGTAGCTAACAGCCACTCTGGCTTCTCTTTACATAAATTATGCCTCATACCAGAGTAACTACCAAAGTAACAATTTAGTATAATAACCATGTAACAAGCTAGTAACTATGTGCAGTTATGGTACATTACCATAATTTTATTTTCTTGAAAAATATGAATAACCGTGACTGTTAGGCTCAGAAGGGCTCTTTCTCAATTGTCTAAAAACATCTGTCCTCGCCACCTCCTTCATTGCACTGATCTGAAAGAACTGACCAGGTGTAGCCTGATGCGCTTTCCCCATATTGCTTTCACCTAGCAACTATTTCTAAGTGATGGGGAGGAGACGAAAATGTAATAGATTTTTAAGCAATTGAGATTGGGCACTCTCTGCCTGCTCTTCCAAACCACGTGTATGCTGGTCAGTCAGTCCTAGGAGGCCTGGCCACCACAGAGCTAGGCTATATTTAGCACCTGCTGTTTAATGATTGCTGATGGAGGGCGGCCTGTGGATAAGGCCTTGGTTTGTGTTGTCGTCGGGGTGTTGTCTTCTGGCCCTTGAAATAGTATCCTGGTCCCAGATCTGTTTTGTCTTGCCAACTCCTTGTCACATAAGTTGTTTGGCTCAGTTCTGGGATCAGGCTAATCAGTCATAAACCCTTCCCAATGTAAAGCCAACCAAGTTTTCAGTAAATGTTCCCTTTCCACAGAGGTCAGCCTGTTCTCTGAACGTAGCCTAAAGATGGCGTTTTACTCTTCACTTCAACGACTTCCTGTGTGGTTGTTTTCCAGCCCTTTCTACGGAGAGGACTTCTACTTTGAGATCCCACGACCATTTCAGTGTTTGTCCTTCTACGTATTCGCCAAGGGAGTTTTTCAGAGGGACCTGCCTGTCGGTGAGTAGGAACTGACACACACACACACAGGTACACTATGCTTTCAGCTGGAGGATTTCCAAGTATGTTGACGTCTGTCGGTCCATGTGTGGTTTCAGGGAAAGTGTCCATCAGGAAGGAGGAACTGTGTAAATTCAGTGGGAAGGAGCACTGGTTCGGCCTGCAGCCCGTGGACCCTAACTCTGAAGTCCAGGTGGGTGTCAGTCAGACAGTGTTCAGACCTCTTTATGTGTACCCAGTTGGTCTGGGGGGGTAAAGTTCACCTTCTAGTCATAGTGCTAGTTCCTATATGTGGTCATTTAGCCAACATAAGGCTGTCCAATGGTATTGATTCTAGTTGGTCACCAGTCAGACATTTGGCTTGGTCCAACTGTGTAACTGCAGCAGACACCTCCTCCTCACATCCTGTTGTTGTATTCTCTCTAAGCTGAGAGGCTTGGCAACTGGGCTGATCCACAGGGGCTCTAGCTCAATTGATAAAAAAAATCTCTTCTCACCTTGTCGTCTCCCCTTTAATCTACACTGATTGGAAAATACTTGACAGGTGAAAACAATATGGTGGAAGCTCATTGGTTGGCTTTCACCTGGTCAATTCTTTCAGATCAGCGATGAGGCAATGAGAGGATGTGCTTTTTTGAAAATTGAGAAAGAACCAGGAGCTCTGCTGTTTCTGATGGCAGGACTTCTGGCTCAAAGGAAGGAGAAAGACTGGAAAAAAGAGGACTTCCGCTCTCCAAGGTGTATTCAATTGTTGTTCTTCTTACCTCTCGGTTACATAATGGTGTCATTAACCTGGTGGTGAGTGTTTTTTGTTCTTGAGTGATGAGCAGAGTTTAGGATATTGAAATCTGGCGGAGAACGGGCTGAAATAACCCAGTGTCCTGCTGCCACAGCATCCTGAACTGACCCAAGCCCGCAGACATGTGACCCAATCACAGTAGGCTGTGTAGGACAGTTCCATTTAACCCTATTTCATGCCACAGTTGTAGCATTACATGTTTAGTGGTGCCCTAGTCTGGGCTATTCTGAGGAGTGATTTGCTACAGTGACTCACTCTGAAGATGACCAGGGCTGCCTCCCCAACTAGAGGCACGGCTTGAGTCCAGGAAGAACAGAAGGACACCGAGCCGAGTTGGATGTGTGTGTTTGTGGGCATAGTGTCAGTTGGGCAACACCAGACAAGGTCTGTTAGCCAGGCTAAATCCTCTACGAAGAGAGCAGCCATATTTGATTTGAAACAATCTATTTTGCTTGCAAGCTCCCCATTCAGATCTGTCTGGGGGAGATGGACACGGGTAGAACCTAATGTTTCTGGTTCCAGTCTCGCTCATCTCACTGTAAACACGGTGCTCGTCTTCTCTAGGTATTTCACAGCGCACAGCAGTTTTTTTTCTTTTTTCTCTCCACTGTCGCAAACCCGCCTTTCAAAGGGCTCCTTTTAGTGTCTAAGGAAGTGTATCCTCCCACTCTCTCTCTTTCTCCCTCTGCCTCTCTCCCTCTCTCTGCAGATGCATGGCCTTTCATATGGCTTTAAGACTTGTAGAATATTTTTCGATCTCTACAGAATCCCAAGGTTGCTGCCTCCTGTCGCTGTCATGTTGCACAAAGTTGTCATATGTGACAACAATTGTAGTGGAATTGCCCTAGTCTAGGCTATTCTGAGGAGTGTTTTCTACAGTGACTCACCCCGAAGTAGGTGTTCCAAGTCTTGTTACATCAGTGATGGACTGCAGTGTGTGCGTGTGTTCTCTCTGAAAAAGGGGTTGAAATTGATGCAGAAACTGCGAGTGCAGTTGGCAATAGGCTGAGAAGAACAGAGTGAGTTAGAAGTGGTTGCTTCTGTGCAGTTGTTTGATGGTACAGGTTGGAGTATGTTGAAGTTGCCCTTTCAGAAGTGCTTAAGGTTAGAGCTTGGGGAGGATAATCTGTTCCTATATCTGTGCCAAGTGGATACTTGTACATGGGCCTGATAGTACAATACAGGCCATGTTTTGAAGGTGAGTGGCAGTGAGCTGGGTCGCTTACATTAGGCCACGCAATAGAAAATGCTTTGCAGCAGAACATTAGTGCTTCTTAGTCCAGGTAATTTGTCCCTGTTTCAGTCCATTTTCCTTCGTTCGGTGTCTAATGAACACGTACCGAGGGACATTAACTCTGCCCAGCAGGCAAGCCAGGGTAGTTCTCACCATGTCGACCAAGGCTTATCTTCCATTAGCAACAACGTAAGCGACAACTATCACTGTCTGAGCTCAACTCATGCTGTATTGCGGAGGGGAGAGGGAGTGCGTGCATTTGTTTTTTTTTCTGCCTCCCTCTGACACTTCTGAAGGCAATGCAGCAGCCTTCACCACATCCGACCTGATAAAGACTTTGAGCGTTGGTTCACATGACAGCTAGCTGTGGCTTATCACACTCCCTAATGCACACACAGCCACTACAAACCTGAAGCCACCATAGAGAAAGACTGGGGAGGTTAGAGGAGTCGGCCTTACTCATATCCACCACTTTAGAATGAACGTTTAACTCATTCATAGAGTAGGCTGCACTATGAATGTAACCTAACCTCTGAAAGTACATTCTAAACGTATGTTCAGAGAGTACAGGATCTGGCATATACCACCAATGTTGATAGGAGAAATACTGAAGTAATTCCTGTTGACTTTCAGAATGCTCTGATGTCATGTCACGTCTCTTCTCTCTCTCCCCCCAGGGAAAGGTCCACCTGGAGATGCGTCTGAATGAACTGATCATAGAGAATGGCTCCATGTGCCAGCAGCTACTGGTTCGGTGAGTACTGATCCAGGGTCAGAATGTTTTCTTTCACCTTGATGGGTAAGGTTAGGGTGGGGTGTGTAGTATAATCTGATCCTAGATCTGTGGTTAGGGGCACCTGTTACCCTAAGAAGCATTGGAAGACTTTAACACAAGTACATTAACATGTGGATTTTCTCTATGCACTCTTATTTGCTGTCGTTAAGCCTTTGTTTGTGGCTGGGCTAGATCGGCCAACACCATTAAGCCTCCCAGTCAGGCATCAATAGGCTCTAAGGAGCCAGAGCCCAGAGACCCAACCATGGTTAACCCTCTCTTCAGTTCCTCTTACCGCAGCTGTTTTCTCCTACTCGCGAATTCACCTCTGCTGTGTTAATTTTCAACATCCCTCCACAGACACACACACACACACACACCGCTCTCACAAACAACTTGTCTCCTCTGTTGGTGTTTGACTGTGCATCCATACTGTAGCACTGTCCCTGAGCACTCCCTTTGGCATTGCATGTGTGTTTGTGTATTTCCAAGAGATTGTCATCGCAAGGGTTTTGTGTGCTTGCATTGTGTGTGTGCGTTAGTCAGTGGATGTTGTTGTTGCTTGGCTACACTCATTCAAACCGCGGCAAGCAGGTTAATGAGGAGGAAGTGATGGCATCTCGACAGGAAACTGCTGTAGCACTGCTCCCACCGCTATGGTCGCTGCAGCTGGTGTCTCAGAACCGCCGCGCTGCCGTCGTTGGTGTGTCACCACTACCTGCTCACTGTTACTGTCTCCTCCACCCTGACTTGCCACTGTGGGAGGATTAGGGTAGTAAAGCTACTGGTAATTTACCAAAGTTACCAGAATCTTTGGTAGTTTTGGTAATTAATAAAAAATATATGGCAATCTATAGTAACTTTTGGTTATTTTTATATACATCTACTTTTTTGGGGGGAGGAGGTAATTTATACTTGAATAACTTTTAAAAAACTATAGTATTCATAATATACACTAAGGGTGCAAAATATTAAGGATACCTGCTCTTTCTATGACAGACTGACCAGGTGAATGAGTTTTTAAAATCTACTTCAATCAGTGTAGATGAAGGGGAGGAGACCGGTTAAAGAAGGTTTCTTAAGCCTTGAGACAATTGAGACATGGCTTGTGTATGTGTTCCATCCAGGGGGTGAATGGGCAAGACAAAATATTTAAGGTCCTTTGAATCAGTTGAGGCTGCTATGGGGCTATATTAGGAAGTTTAAAAAAAAATGTTTTGTCCACTAAGTGTACGTGTCCCATGAGTTTCTATTGGATAGACCATATGTTTCAAGATAAAATGGCCAAATTAATGAAGGATGCATCTAATCAACAATGGGACTATTTTCAATTAACTCTGCAACTCTTTCAGCTGTTCATTTTTTCAATACTGCCACTAGTTGGACAGCAAAATATTGACTAAACAAATACATATTGACATGGTGAAAAATGTGTGTGTGTGTATATATATATATATATAAAGGATATTTCATGCTGAAACCCCCATTAAACACCAATGCTATTAAAGGTTATGGTTTATTTAGGATTGTTTTACAGGTTTGTTTTTCTTTTTTTAATGATGCCCTGTGCCTAGACAAACCATTTCTACACTTCCTGCCTATCTCTTCTGAGAGTTAACAAATTAATAACAAAATCAGCCAATTCATTCACACTTTTGGTTGCATCCTGTACTGCTAATTTGCATTGCATCCTGTCTGGTGTTTACGTAGGCGGCTGTTCTGGCTATCTGACCTAGGATGTGCTATTGCCCTCAATCAATAATTTTTTTTTTGTATACTTGTTGGATACATGTTGTAAAAGTATACTAGCCTTACTTTAAAAATAGGAAACGATAGGGATAACTTGAAGGGATATTTCAAAATGTGCATCCTGTCTGGTGTTTCATCTCCAGCACCACCCCAACATCAACATACGTGAAAATTGCACATATGTTTCGTAGTAAAAAAGATATAGGAGGAAGATATGTTTCCAATGCATCATGAGATTTATTTTTTTATACAATTATGAACTGGCATTGCTTACTAAGTGGTCTAATAATGGTTGATGATGTCATTGGAAACACTTCTTCCTCTATAATCTTTAACTACAAAACATAGAAACGTGCCATGATCAAACACCAGACAGGATGCAATGCAAATTAGCAGTACAGGGTGCAACCAAAAGTGTGAATGAATGAACAAATTAATAACAATCATTTAGTGAACCTGGGGGCCGTCCAGGAGCACACAGTCAAGCACACTGCAGAGGGGGGTGGTTACCCTCTGGGTCCCTGCATAAAGTGAGCAGGTCTGCTGCTGTTGAGCGCCTGTACAGTGTGAACATGCAGTGACATGGAACGTTACCCTCCAGGCATACAGGAACACTCTTCCTGCCACCTTATTTGTATATAACCACACATTCACTACCCCCCCCACCCCTTTGCATAAACAATGGTAAAACTCTGTTTAATGCTAACCATTAAGTTATTGACACCTTCTTCCTCAAACAAAGGTGCCCATGTTCTGCCTTTCAACTGAAAACAGAACATCAACTAATCATGACAGATCAACTTTGGTCATCTTGTTAGATGCAGGGAAAATGCAACTTGAAAAGGATGTTACAATCTGAAAAGGCATTGGAAATGTATTCATGTTTGTTGCTGTAAAAAAGGGGGGAAATTAAATGTTTAAGGAAATTGTGGGGGGGGTGAGTTTCTGTGTGAGTTTATTTAAGCAATATGGCCCGATGTGGTATGGTTTATGGCCAACACCACGGCTGAGGGCTATTCTTATGCGCGATGCAATGCGGAGCGCTTGGCTGTGGTATATTGGCCATATACCACCAACCCCTGAGTTGCCTTATAAACTGGTTATTAGAGCAGTAAAAATAAATGTTTTGTCATACCCTTGGTATACGGTCTGGTATACCACGGCTATCAGCCAATCAGCATTCAGGGCTCGACCACCCAGTTTATAATTGTGAAATATATGTTTATATTTAGCATCACTGTTGTACTGTAGTAGCTTCAGTTTGCTTAAAAAAAAATTAAAAAGATGTAACAAGTTATATCTTTTGTCCTCTTTGAAAATCTATGGTCGATAAACTGTTGCATCTCTGTACTATAATGAATAGCAACTACTGTAGTATGTACCAAATACATACTGACCGTGTCCATGGGAATATTTCCCACATTCTGGACTACTTTTGGCTCCCTATGTCGTAGAAAGACATATCTCTCTGTCAACGTGGGGCTCCCGAGTGGCGCAGTGGTCTAGGGCACTGCATCTGTGCTTGAGGTGTCCCTACAGACCAAGGTTCGATTCCAGGCTGTATCACAACCGGCCGTGATTGGGAGTCCCATAGGTCGGCGCACAACCGTCGTTAGAGTTTGGCCGGGGTAGGCCGTCCATTATAAATAAGAATTTGTTCTTAACTGACTTGCCTAGTTAAATGATCAAAATCTGCCAACTGACTGAGAAGGTAGGAAGTGTAGGCAAAGCCTAAAGCCATAGGCTGTCATGACGATTTTCCCTAACCACTCACTCAGCCATGGAACTAATGAACAGCTACAGATGTCTGTGATGTATGCTGTAAGAATTTCACCAAAGCCGTGTGTGTGTGTGTGTGTGTGTGTGACACACACAACGACAGTGTACTAGTGTGTGTCCTCCCTAGTGTTACAAAGGGAGGACTTACTGTAAACCTTCTAAGTTGGTAACTTTTTTGGTGGGGAATTTTATAAAATTACATTTAGTGGCTTTTTTGGGTACTTCAGATTGTCACAGGTGTGTGTACGGTAATCTCTGGCCCTCTATCACATGTAAAATATATTAAATAATTAAGATTTTATAAAATAAAAATGTTTGAATGACAAACCTGTAAAACATTATCCTAAATCAAACATTTTAATAGCACTTAGATTGTGCTGCTACCCTCCAATGAAGATTTGTTTTGTCAGTTGTCATACATTTTATAAAAATGTAATAGCCTTACATTAAACATAGGAAACGATAGGGATAATCTTCCACTTCATATTCATCATCCCCACATCATTATATGTGAAAATGGCACGTTTCTATGTTTTGTAGTTAAAAATATAGAGGAAGCTAAGTGTTTCCAATGACATCATCAACCATTAGACTATTTAGTAGGCAATGCCAGCTCATAATTGGTTAAAAATCGCATGATGCTTTGGAAACCTGGAGAAAGATTTATTTTTTTACTACAAAACATAGACATGTGCAATTTTCACATGTTGGAGTGGTGCTGGGGATGAAGTTGAAACCTTTCCTTACAAAGACTAAATAATGTGCATGTTAACAGTTTTTGTAGCATATTTCATCTATGTAGCACATTGTGAGTGGTAGGTCCGATTGCCAGAGAAATGAGAGACACTTGGTATGAGAAACACTAAGGTCAATCCTGTCAAAGTTTAGTGTATTCTATGGTTTTATTAGTGTTTTCTCCTGTTGCTGCTGTCTCCCCCAGGATAATAGAATGCCAGGGCTTGCCTCTGATCAGTGGACAGAACTGTGACCCGTATGCCACTGTCTCGCTCGTTGGGCCTGCCAGGTAAGACAAGACTAGAATACAATCCTCTGCAGTGGAACATGATTATGAGCTCACTTCAATTGAACCCACATAGCTAATGCAATGTGTCAACATCTTAGGCATTATATCCATTATTCTTTCACATAGACCCCCCCATGAGAAAGGTTTGAGTATATTTCTGACTCTTCTGTCTCCTTAGGTCTGACCAGAAGAAAACAAAGGTGAAAAAGAAGACCAGCGACCCTCAGTTTGAGGAAACCTTTAACTTTGAGGTAAACTTAACTTAATTTACATCTGGGTGCTCATGTCATCTGTTTTCTTCCCAACAGAGGAAAACAGACTAAAATGGGGACAGACTAACAGGAATGCTCATATTTTGTTTTCCATTCCAAAATGTTTTAAACAGTTTTCCATTGCATGCCCTAATGAATGCAACCTAGGTGTCTGGCTGGTTTTGACAGTTCATCAAATCAGATTTTTTCACATGCACCGAGTATAGCGGGTGTTGATCTTACAGTGAAATGCTTATTACAAGCCCTTAACCAACAATGCAGTTTTAAGAAAATATCAACAAAAAAAGTAAGAAGAATCACAAATATTTAAAGAACAGTAAATAACAATAGCTGGGCCACAGTATATACAGGGGGTACTGGTGTCGTGTGCGGGGGCACCAGTGTCAAGGTAATATGTACATGTAGGTAGAGTTAAAGTGACTATGCATAGATAATAAGAGAGTAGAAGGGGTGGTGGGGGGGCAATGCAAATAGTCTGAGTTGACTTGGAATAGAAGCTGTTTAGAAGCCTCTTGGACCTAGACTTGGTGCTCCGGTACCACTTGCTGTGCGGTAGCAGAGAGAACAGTCTATGACTAGGGTGGCTGGAGTCTTTGTCAATTTTTAGGGCCTTCCTCTGACACCGCCTGGTATAGAGGTCCTGGATGGCAGGAAGCTTGGCCCCAGTGATGTACTGGGCTGTACGCACTACCCTTTGTAGTGCCTTGCGGTCAGAGGCCGAGCAGTTGCCATACCAGTGACGCAACCCGTCAGGATGCTCTCAATGGTGCAGCTGTAAAACCCTTTGAGAATTGGAGAACCCATGCCAAGTCTTTTCAGTCCCCTGAGGGGGAATAGGTTTTGTCGTGCCCTCTTCATGACTATCTTGGTGTACTTGGACCATGTTAGTTTGATGGTGACGTGGAAGCCAAGGAACTTGAAGCTCTCAACCTGCTCCACTACAGCCCCGTCAATGTTAAGGAATGTGTGCTCAGTCCTCCTTTTCCTGTAGTCCACAATCAACTCCTTTGTCTGAGGGAGAGGTTGTTGTCCTTGCACCACTCGGTCGGGTCTCAGACCTCCTCTCTATAGTTGTAGGTGATATAGGCCTACCACTGGTGTCATCAGCAAACTTAATGATGGTGTTGGAGTCGTGCCTGGCTGTGCAGTCATGAGTGAACAAGGAGTACAGGAGGGGACTGAGCACACACCCCTGAGGGGCCCACGTGTTGAGGATCAGCGTGGCATATGTGTTGTTACCTACCCTTACCACCAGGGGGCAGCCCATCAGGAAGTCCAGGATCCAATTGCAGAGGGAGGAGTATAGTCCCAGGGTCCTTAGCTCAGTGATGAGCTTTGAGAGCACTATGGTGTTGAACGCTGAGCTGTAGTCAATAAATAGCATTCTCACATCGGTGTTTCTTTTGTCCAGGTGTTGAAAGGGCAGTGTGGAGTGCAATAGATATTGCATCATCTGTGGTGTGGTATGCAAATTGGAGTGGGTCTAGGGTTTCTGGGATAATGGTGTACATGTGAGCCATGACCAGCCTTTCAAAGCATTTCATGGCTACAGATGTGAGTGCTACAGGTCGGTAGTCATTTAGGCAGGTTACCTTTGTGTTCTTGGGCACAGGGACTAGTGGTCTGCTTGAAGCATGTTGGTATTACAGACTTAGACAGGAAGAGTTTGAAATTGTCAGTGAAGACACTTGCCAGTTGGTCAGCACATGCTCGGAGTGCCCGTCTGGCCCAGTGGCCTTGTGAATGTTGACCTGTTTAAAGGTTTTACGCACATCGGCTGCGGAGAGCGTGATCACACAGTCGTCCGGAACAGCTGATGCTCTCATGCATGTTTCAGTGTTACTTTCCCTTGAAGTGAGCATAGAAGTTATTTAGCTCGTCTGGTAGACTTGTGTCACTGGGCAGCTCTCGGGTATGCTTCCTTTTGTAGGCTGTAATAGTTTGCGAGCCCTGCTACATCGAACGAGCATCGGAGCCGGTGTAGTACAATTCGATCTTAGTCCTGTATTGGCGCTTTACCTGTTTGATGGTTCGTCAGAGGGCACAGCAGGATTTCTTATAAGCTTCCGGGTTAGAGTCCTGCTCCTTGAAAACGGCAGCTCTACCCTTTTAGCTCAGCGTGAATGTTGCCTGTAATCCATTGCTTCTGGTTGGGGTAAGTACATACAGTCACTGTGGGGACGACGTCCTCGGTGCACTTATTGATAAAGTCAGTGACTGATGTGGTGTACTCCTCAATGCCATCGGAAGAATCCCGGAACATATTGCAATCTGTGCTAGTAAAACAGTCCTGTAGTTTAGCATCTGCTTCATCTGACCACTTTTTTCTTTTTAATAGACCGAGTCAATGGTGCGTCCTGCTTTAATTTGTGATTGTAGACTGGAATCAGGAGGATAGAATTATGGTCAGATTTGCCAAATGGAGGGTGAGGGAGAGTTTTGTATGCGTCTCTGTGTGTGGAGTAAAGGTGGTCACATTTTTCCCCCTCTGGTTGCACATTTTAGCATGCTTATAGAAATGAGGTAAAACTGATTTAAGTTTCCCTGCATTAATGTCCCCCGCCACTAGGACCGCCGCCTCTGGATGAGCGTTTTCCTGTTTGCTTATGGCCTTATACAGCTCACATTGAGTGTGTTTTTAGTGCCAGCATTGGTCTGTTGTGGTATGTAGACAGCTATGAAAAATACAGATGATAAACCTTCTAGGTAGATAGTGTGGTCTACAGCTTATCATGAGATACTCTACCTCAGGCGAGCAAAACCTCGAGACTTACTTAGATATCGTGTGCCAGTTGTTGTTTACATATATGCATAGGCCCCCGCCCCGTGTCTTACCAAAGGCTGCTGTTCTGTCCTGCCGATAGTGTACAACCCACCAGCTGTGTGTTCTTAATGTCGTCTTTCAGCCACGACTCGGTGAAACAGAAGATATTACAGTTTTTAATGTCCCATTGGTAGGATATACATACTTTCAGTTTCTCCCATTTTATTTTCCGACCGATTGAACGTTAGCTAGCAGGACGAAAGGCAGATTAGCCACCTGTCACTTGATCCTCACAAGACACCCTGATCTTTTCCCGCAACATCTCAGTTTCCTTCTCCAGCTAATGATTGGGATCTGGGCCTGGTCGGGTGTCTGTAGTAGTATATCCCTCCTGTCCGACTCATTGAAGAAAAACTGTCTAATCTGAGGTGAGTAATCGCAGTTCTGATGACCAGAAGCTCTTTTCGGTCATAAGAGACGGTAGCAGCAACATTATGTACAAAACGACGCAAAAAAAAAGAAAAAATGGCATGGTTGGTTAAGAGCCGTTAAGACTGCAGCCATCCCCTCCGGCGCCATCACGTTTAACTCGTCTGAGTTGGTATTTGCTGGAGAAGACTGATGTAAATTCTGTCTTGTTGTTGTCCTTAGGTCACAAGGCCCAACAGTTACACAAAAAAGTCTAATTTCCAAGTAGAGGAAGAGGACATTGAAAAGCTGGAGATCAAGTGAGTGTACCATCTCCCCCTTTCCTCTTCTTTCCTCTCCTCCTTTCTCTTCTATTTTTCTATTCTCTTTTATTCTCTTTTTCTCCTTCTGCTTTTCTCTCTCTTTTTTTTTTTTACTTCTCTTTTTTTTTCCTATATTTTCCTTCCGACCTTTAACAGAACATCTGTGGGTTGGTTTTTCCACACACTGACAAACAGACCACCATACCTCTATCTCTCTGGAGCGACTTCTGGGATGTAATCAGAAGAGGATTTTAAGTGTGTTTCAACTCAACCAGATTTGATTGGATTGTGTTAGTCACAACCGGTGTAGTGTGTAATGCAAAGTTGGTGGTTAAGGACCTGTGGGGTTTGTGTCTCTGTTTGCGTCACCTACAGCCGACTGACTCATAGCTACATAGCTCACTGGGTTTACAGTCGGGTAAGACTAGGCTGGGCCGAGAGAGGTAAACACACATGCATGACTTTCAGGTTTGGATTTGAGGTGATTTTAATTGCATGTGTATTTTTTTAAGTGTACTGCAATTTGTATACTTCACACCGGTAAGGAGTAGTTTGTGTTTATGTGTTGAAATTGATGTGGTTGTGTTTTCCATGAGTGCCAGCCAGCCAATGGTAAGTGGTGTGTTTGGAAGATGAAGGGGCATTGGTCCCTTTTTTGTAGATTTTTATAGTGTATTTGCAAATATCACATTCACTTAGTATGTGTGATTGAGTGTTTCTCTCTTTGTCTGTGTGTGTGTGTGTGTGTGTGTGTGTGTGTGTGTGTGTGTGTGTGTGTGTGTGTGTGTGTGTGTGTGTGTGTGTGTGTGTGTGTGTGTGTGTGTGTGTGTGTGTGTGTGTGTGTGTGTGTGTGTGTGTGTGTGTGTGTGTGTTCCTCTGCAGAGTTGACTTGTGGAACAATGGGAATTTGGCGCAGGATGTCTTCCTTGGGGAGACGCGGGTATCTGTCAAAATCCTGCGAAATGACCACATTCACAGGGCCTGGTAAGAACGGTGACACACCACATCACAGCTTCACCTCGCACATTGTCTTCCTGATGCTTCCACGCCAGGTCACTCACACTAACTCGAGAGATTTCGCATACTGATGCAACAATATGCAAAGGTGCACGTAGCGTCCGCATGCCCACAGGAGCCCATAGCTCTAACTTCTAACTACAAACACACTGGTTGCATTCGAAAGTGGCATGCTATTCCTTCTACACTGCACTACTTTGTACCAGAGCCACATAGTCTACTAGGGAAATCGGGTGACTGTGACACACTTTCTTTCTCTCACATGGACACGTCATGCACTCACTGCACGCAGCCACACGCCTGCTGCTGCTGTGCTCAACCTGAAGAATGTAATCTGACTGCCGCGCTAGCTAGCTGAAATGAATAGACTGATTAGCAGATGACAGATAAGGGGACATGACACAGAGGGTCTTACGTACTCTGCTGCTACTCGCCTCGTTTTATCAGCCACAACAATCCGGCGACTCTGACGTCACACCCCTCACAGTGCTGACCTTCTTTTCTGCGTAGATCCGTGGATGCTAGATCAGATCTGCACATTGTGAGGTGGATGTTAAAAAGGCCCATACTCTCAAATAATCTGAGGGGTACTGTTGATCTAGGATCATGTTCCCCCTGTCCATGTAATCTTATTCATTATGATTTAAAAGGCACCTACAAAAGATCCTAAAAGATCCTACAATATAGCAGTCCTGCTGCAATACTCTTTGTGAATAAAGGAATAAGGGTACATCCAGTTCCTTGATATTTTTTCTACTTAATAGTGAGTTTTTTACTTGTGTTTTAAAGGTGCTACACATCAGATTTTTAAATGGTTTTGTATTGTAATTTCAGAATTTCCATTTATATCTGGCGCTAATAGTGGAATTATAGTGTTTCACAGTATTACTTGCCTGCCAGTGTTGTGATTGGCTATGATATTAGCCTATTGATTTCTCCCGCCAGAACAGCGTCTGTTGTCAAACTGGGAAAACTGTTCTGACTTTGGCTGTGTTATCTACTGGAAATCACTATCATTTCCTGGTAGCTAAAATTTGACACCTCTCTCAATTTCAGTTTACCTGAGAAAATAAGCACTGAATATTGTAGGGAATCATTGTATTATTTTTGCAGCTGTTGTCGGTTTTGGTCTACCAGCTTCAAACAGCAGTTTCTGAAATTGTACAAAATCCGACGTATAGCACCTTTAACAATATATAATTGGAGATGAACCTGTGCCAGATCCTGTCCCCCGGTCTAGCAGCTCTATATCTGTGGTACTTTTTTGGACTGGTTACTTCTGTCGTCTTCAGACTGCTTTGAAAACTGCGATGGTGGTGTTCTGTAAACTGTGTGTGTGTGTGTGCGCGCCTCTAGGTGATAAGGGATTATGCAGATACTGATCTATGTGTTTTGCATGAGGGCCGTGAGACTAGTGTGTGGGTGTCAGTTTGCATGGAGACAGCAGAACCCCATCTCCTGTAGAGGGAGGGAGAGAAAGCCAGGGATGATTTATACATACACTTTAACATACAGACCCACAACTCGGCTGAACAAACTGTATATTGATCTATTGACTGTCCCAGAATACATGGGCTCAACTGAAGTTTCTGGGTGTCTGAGTACTGCAATACGATTACAGTTCAAGCAGATTAGAGACAAACATAGCTGCAGCTTTCAAAGCGATGAAGAGTTCCAGCCTGATGTAAATCTGTGAAAACTGCCCCATCTGTTGGTGGCTAGGTAGCTATACAGGCTCACCCAGCTCATTCACACACTGCTTAAACACACAGCTTAATTGCTCAACTATGCATTGCTTTTCGCGTTCTGTTTGAAATCTTTGCATAGTTTTTTATTTATTTTAAAGCTACTACACTATCAAAGGTGTAAAACTTTAACTCCAAAGATGTTTTTGATATAAATGCTACTTTATTATGTTTGTTCGATGTGAACAGGAAGTGGATTTCAAAGTGAAAAAGCACTATATGGCTGAAAATGTCACATTTCATGAACCATGTTGAGGACAGCATTGACAGCATCATTTGCGTCTCACCACTAGGGTTGTGGAATTCTGGTAACTTTGCCAAAACTCCCAGTTTTTCCAGACATTCTGGTTGGAGGACTCCAGATGTCCTGATTCCATGAAGCTTTCAACCGGTATTTCTATATTTAATCCTGGACATAAGTTATCGGAAATGTGCAACCCGACTCACCACTGTCAAATACAAATGTGTCGGCTGGCCATCACTCTTAACGCTGACTGGGTGTGTTTTGTTGGGTGTCTTTCTGTGGTCCACAGGTATCTCCTCCAGCCTAAAGGGAACGGGAAGTCCAAGACAGACGACCTGGGCTCTCTGAGGCTCAACGTAACCTACACCGAGGACAATGTGCTGCCATCCGCCTGCTACACACCGCTCCGCACGCTGCTGCTCAAGTCCCCAGACATTAAGGTGCTAACCTCAGACCGGTCTTGTTCACACACCTGGTCTGCCTGAATGGTACATTATGCTCATTAAGGAACTTAAAGGGATGCTAGCTGATACCCATATGCTTCCAGTCATTGTGCTAACGCTAGTTAGCATTGGCTCGGGAAACTTCCTTCATACTGGACACAGACATAACAATGGCATCCACAAGTTCATCTGACTCAGGGGAAGTAGATACAGGGCCTCATTGCCCAAATCCCCAAGTTTCCCTTTAAGGAAGAAAGTGTACAATAGAGGACTCATAGGACCAACAATTTGTCAAAAACTATCAGTGGCTAACCATCGCCCACAGACCACACTGTGTATTCCACACCGCTGCCAGTAGTTTGTAATGAGTGGTGGCTGTCTACACGTTGAATTGCGGTCAACTAATAACCATTAGTGCCTGACCAATCATCGCTCACAGTATGGTGCCTTTTGAGAATAAGGGGATTTTTTTCAGAACCTCTCTCTGTCCCCCCTGCCTCTCTCCATTTATCTCTCTTCCCCCTCTCAGCCCATCTCGGCGTCAGCGGCCCACATTCTGGGGGACATCTGCAGGGAGAGGTATGAGGCGGTGCTGCCCGTGGTCCGCCTGCTGCTCCACCACAGCCGCCTGGTGTCCTTCGTCTCCGCCATCACTGTCCTGGAACTGGAGAACACTCAGTGAGTATTACACACTTCTCCTGGGCCCTATCGGCTCTGGACAAAAGTAGTGCTCCATATAGTGAATAGGCATCCTGTCCTCTGAACCCTGTCTTGTCTGTCTAGGGAGGCCAACACCATTTTCCGAGGCAACTCCCTGGCAACGCGCTGCATCGACGACATGATGAAGATTGTAGGGCGGAGCTACCTGACAGTCACCCTGAAGCCTGTATTGGATGAGGTAATGTACATCCATATGTTACCTGGGGAATAATGTGAGGAAATGGATTATGTCATAGATAAACACTGATCATAAGAAGAAAGCCCTGCTATGAACCACATCGTAGAAGCTCATTTCATAACCTAGGAACAACATGTTTGAAAATGAATTCAAAACTCTGCATAACAGCTAGTTCTTTTTTTTCGTAGATTTGTGACTCCAACAAAACCTGTGAGATTGACCCGATTAAACTGAAAGAAGGAGACAACGTTGAGGTCAACAAGGTACAGTATACATTTGTCCGGTGCATCGCAAGCTGTCTATCAGTGTATTGTCTAGTATTGGGGTGGTATACAGAAAGAACTGTTATAATAAGTGTTTGCGTGTTCACGACGTGCGTGTTCACGACGTGCGTGTCCGTCCTCTCCAGGAGAACCTGCAGGGGTACGTTCAGAAGGTGTTCTCGTCCATCACCCAGTCCAGCTCCAGCTGTCCCCCGCTCATGTGTGACGTGTTCCGCTCGCTGCGTCACATGGCCTCCAAGCGGTTCCCAGGTGAGCGGGGCATCACACGCATCTTCGTCCTCTCTCCTCACCTTCATCCTACCTCATCCTCAGCAGGATTGCATAGTTCTGGAAACCTCTCCAAAGTTCCTGGGTTTAAAAAAAAAATCCTGTTTGGGGAATTGCTCAACTTTCAGGGAAAGATTCTGGAGTTTTGTAACCCTATTCCTCAGTCACAGCTCTCTCATCAATACTCACTGTGTCTCATCACATTAGAGAGAACGTCCACTAACCACAAATCAAGTTTCTGAGATGTTTTCATACCACAAATGTAGGGTTGATTTTGTGTAAGTCCCTTTTTATAAGCATTAGTGTAGAAAGGTCCAGGTCTCTATCCAAAGGAAAAAATGGTAGATTAGATACAGAAATATTATGCCAAACTTTCCCAAGTATTATCTAGTTACTTTTACAGAGTGGTTTTTATAAAGTATCTTCCATCAGTAAGCAGCATGTTGTAGAGACCATGTCCACCATGAGGTGGAGCCAGAAGCCTAACTAAAGTGCAGGAGATAGTATGTATGACAATGAGACAGAGGCCATTCAAGTAGAAGCTACTGAATCTGTGAGAAGGTCCTGTTAATGTGTAGTGTTAGAACTTTGTATGAGCCATGTTCTCATAAACCGCTATGCTCATATGAATTGGCACCTTTTTAATGGTAGGAGGAGCATGACCTGTGTATGTATGTCTGTGTGTGTGTTTGTAAAAGTGTGTGTACTGTGGACAGCAATGCACAGTCCCAAATAAATTATTGTACCCTTTGTTGATCTGAAAGTAGTGGATGGGTATCAACCCTGATATAGGGTCTTTGCTTACGCCAATCCCGATACAGTCCTTTCAAATCCACTAGGTGAGTCAATAAGGTCCAGGGAACAGATGAGATCAGTCTGGAACTGGGCCTGTCCCAGTTGTTAGCCTGTCTGGTGTCAATGGGTGTATCTGCATTGCTTGTTGTTTGGGGTTTTAGGCTGAGTTTCTGTACAGCACTTTGTGACATCGGCTGATGTAAAAAGGGCTTTATAAATACATTTCATTTATTTGATTAATGGGATAGTTCACCAAATTAAAAAAATGACATCCTAGTCAATGGATAAGGACAGGTAGCAAAGCTTTATTTTTATTTGTGCTTCTCCTGTCCCCTCCTCTGTCTTCTACCCCCCCCCCCCTCCTTCTCTCTCCTGCAGATGATCCTCACGTCCAGTATTCGGCAGTCAGCAGCTTCGTGTTCTTGCGCTTCTTCGCCGTCGCCGTTCTCTCGCCACACACCTTCCAGCTCCGCCCACACCATCCTGTGAGTACACCCATATGCCTATGTTTTTTACATTTGTGTCACATAGGAGGTATCCCAAGTGTTTGCACTTTAGTGTTCACTTAGAAGTGAAAGTGTTCCTCCTATATTTGGGCTCCCGAGTGGCGCAGTGGTCTAAGGCACTGCATCTGCAGACACCCTGGTTCGAATCCAGGCTGTATCACAACCGGACGTGATTGGGAGTCCCATAGGGCGGTGCACAATTGGCCCAGCATTGTCCCGGTTTGGCCGGTGTAGGCCGTCATTGTAAATAAGAATTTGTTCTTAACTGACTTGCCTAGTTAAATTAAGGTATAAGAAAAAAAAAAAAATTTAGAAGCGGTACCTCACTGCTGCTAAATCATTAACACGACTCCCAGAAATATGATTAGAAATTATTAAGTCCTGCTTTTCAGATAATTGACAAAGTGCTTTTTCTACTTACCCAGAGTCTGATCTCATGGATACCAATTTTGTCTCAACATGCAGAAGTTGCTAACTAGCCTTAGCGCAATTGCTAACTAGCATTAGCACAATGACTGGAAGTCTTTGGAAGAGCTATATTTTGTTATTGTGCTAAATGCTAGTAAGCATTTACTCACAAAAATACTTCAAACTGCACACAGAGACATAAAAATGGTATCCATTAGTTTGTCTGACTAGGTAAGTTGAAAAAGAGCTTTATTGCCAAAATCTGTTTAAAATCCGTGACAAGTTATAACATATTTGTAGCAAACCAAGCGAGCAGTGCCCTCGAATGAGAGTCATGAGTGCACGGCCACTGCTTGCTCTTCATCTCCCTTTAGTGCAGTGGCGGGCATCAGTTATATTTTAAGATGGTGTCAACATAATTACATTTTCATGCATTTTGGTTTAAGATGTCTTTTTTTTTTTAAATGTATCAGTTGAATATCCCAAATACTTTACATTTTACTCATTTAGCAGACACTCTTATCCAGCACGACTTAATGTAGTGAGTACACACACATGCTAGTTAATGCATACATTTTCATATTTAGTTCATACTGGTCCCCTGTGGGAATTGAACCCATAACCCTGGCATTGCAAGTGCCATGCTCTACCAACTGAGCCACACGGGACCACTTAAACTCTCCATGAACAAATCGCACCAGCAGTTACCAGAGGCTACAATGGAAAAACAAACATTGACATCCAGGAACACTTTTGAATGACCAAGTAGCTCCCAAGTAAAGTAGGTTAGGCTACCGACAATGACTAAACCAAGCACGAAACACTAGTCAACTGTTTGATTATAAAGTTGCGCTAGGCCTAGCCTACTATCAAACTGAATTGTTAGCCAAGTTGTTCTAATGAATCGCATGTAGCCTATGATATTACTGTGTTGGCCTAATAGGCATTTTACCGTGTCATTTATTAGTAAATGTACCTGTACTGTAGCCTAAATGTTAGAATTGGGTCCTACAGGTCATAGGCCTATTTCTTTGTTCAAAACCATAGGACAATCATTTCACTTAGATTACTGCAGTAAACCCATCCCTTAGCTTTCTGGAGGGATATGTGGTTAAACATGAGCATCGCTCAAAGCATTTCATACCATTTTAAAATGGTAAGAGTCTGTGAATATTACTGCGGAAGTAGATGTTCATTGGTCCTTCAAAAGAAGGCCTCGAGCATCTATCATGGATTTAGGAAGGTGCGTTGAGGGGCCAGAGGTGTGTACTACTCTCCTCTAATCTGCCAGCCAGTGGTTGCACACATACAACAACCACTGAGCCCCCCCATAGGGGGCAGTGTTGGACCAGATCTCTCTATGGTCCAGGTTAGCCAGGTGTTGTAAAACAGTGGATTTTCCAGACATGTAACACTGTGTGGGCGTGTGGGACAAGGCTCTTAGCTTTAATCTTCCAGGGGAGATAGTGAATATATGGAGCTATCCACAGGTGTCTATCCACGGGCCACTGGCCTCCCACAGAGAGGGGGAGGAATGCAGAAGGAGCCCTGTTCATTATAATGAGGGAGAGAGCCAGAGGGGGGCAGAAGAGAAGGAGGGAGAGGGGAGAACCCTGGTCATTATAGTGAGGCCCACCTGGCAGCGTCCAGTATTCTACTCCTTGCCTCAGTGGAGCACACTGAGGCAATTTGACCTCAAATTGTGTGCATGGTACTCAAAATGCATGCAGGTTGTTAGGTCTTGTGTGTGTGATACTGCTATGGCAGCAGCCCCCAGCATCTCATAGCCGCCCTCTCTTCAAGAACTACAGGAGCCTGGCAGAGAAACCAGGAGCCTAGCCGTGTGTGTGTGTGTGTGTGTGTGTGTGTGTGTGTGTGTGTGTATTCAGTTTGAATGATGGCAATTTGCATATACTCCAGAATGTTATGAAGAGTGATCAGATGAATTGCAATTAATTGCAAAGTCCCTCTTTGTCATGCAAATGAACTGAACCCCCCCCCCCCAAAAAAAAACATTTAAACTGCATTTCAGCCCTGCCACAAAAGGACTGGCTGACATCATGTCAGTGATTCTCTCATTAACACAGGTGTGAGTGTTGACAAGGACAAGGCTGGAAATCACTCTGTCATGCTGATTCAGTTCCAATAACAGACTGGAAGCTTTAAACGGAGGGTGGTGCTTAGAATCATTGTTCTTCCTCTGTCAAATATGGTTACCTGCAAGGAAACACGTGCCGTCATCATTGCTTTGCACAAAAAGGGCTTCACAGGCAAGGATATTACTGCTAGTAAGATTGCACCTAAATCAACCATTTATCGGATCATTAAGAACTTCAAGGAGAGCGGTTCAATTGTTGTGAAGAAGGCTTCAGGGCGCCCAAGAAAGTCCAGCAAGCGCCAGGACCGGCTCCTAAAGTTGATTCAGCTGCGGGATCGGGGCACCACCAGTGCAGCGCTTGCTCAGGAATGGCAGCAGGAGAAGACAAGGTGAGCACTACTAATCAGTCCTGTGTCATGCCAACAGTAAAGCATCCTGAGACCATTCATGTGTGGGGTTGCTTCTCAGCCAAGGGAGTGGGCTCACTCACAATTTTGCCTAAGAACACAGCCATGAATAAACAATGGTACCAACACATCCTCCGAGAGCAACTTCTCCTAACCATCCAGGAACAGTTTGGTGACGAACAATGCCCTTTCCAGCATGATGGAGCACGTTGCCATAAGGCTAAAGTGATAACTAAGTGGCTCGGAGAACAAAACATTGATATTTTGGGTCCATGGCCAGGAAACTCCCCAGACCTTAATCCCATTGAGAACTTGTGGTCAATCCTCAAGAGGCGGGTGGTTCAAACAAAAACCCACATTCTGTCAAACTCCAAGCATTGATTATGCAAGAATGGGCTGCCATCAGTCAGGATGTGGCCCAGAAGTTAATGGACCTCATGCCAGGGCGGATTGCGGAGGTCTTGAAAAAGAAGGGTCAACACTGCAAATATTAACTCTTTGCATCAACTTCGTGTAATTGTCAATAAAAGCCTTTGACACTTATGAAATGCTTTTAATTATACTTCAGTATTCCATAGTAACATCTGACAAAAATATCTAAAGACACTGACACAGCAGACGTTGTGAAAATTAATATTTGTTTCATTCTCAACTTTTTGGCCACGACTGTACACATGAGACTCTATTGTGTCAAGTGTTTCCCCTATAATAATTTAGCAGGGGTGCCCTGCTGCTGTGCTGTTGTGATATAAACTGGGTTGTATTCATTAGGGCATGCAACAGAACATCTATTTTTATTTATTTTTTGCAATGGAACATGAACATTTGTGTTTGTAATTGACGATAAGTAATCCCTCCCTGTTTCAGTTTAATTTTATTCAGTTTGGTTCCTAATGAACATGACCCTGGTATTTGACCGTGCTTTGTACACTCCTGTGTCAGGACCTTGAGGTCTCCCGAACACTCACTCTCATCTCTAAGACCATCCAGACTCTGGGGAGCTGGGGGAGCCTGTCCAAAAACAAACTGGTATGTATGAATGTCTCTTATCAGCCTCTCCAACATGCTTATCAATCTTCCCTTGTGTATATCAGTCAGTCAACATGTCTATCAATCATTTAATTCCCACTGGGCACAGATGTCAGTTCAACATCTAAATTTGATTTACATTTGGTTGAGTTGTCAACTAACATGAATTCAACATGAAATCAACAAAACATTTCACTAAGTCATTGGATTTAGGTTTAAAAGTTGGGTGAAAAAAAGACATTGCCTTTTACGTTGATGACTTTTTGCAAATCCAATTAGTTTTCCATGTTGATTCAACATCATCGTAGATTTTTGGGGGTTGAAGTAACGTGGACACAATGTTGATTTTACATGTTTTTGTCCAGTGGGTTGTCTGTTGGTCCGCTCTGAGCAAAACTAACGCTTTGTTTTGTCTTTAGTCTAGTTTTAAAGAATCCTACATGTATGATTTCTTCAAATCATTCCAAGAAGACAAATGTATTGAAAAAGTAAAAAAGGTGAGTTTTTGGTTGTGAAACGATCTTCCTATTACATTTTGATTTTGTAGGCCATGTGTCAAACTTGAGGTTGGTAAAACCTTATGTTGGTAAATCTCTTTTCCATGTTAGTTTTGCATGTATTGCTGATTTAGCATGGTGTGTGTGTGTGTGTGTGTGTGTGTGTGTGTGTGTGTGTGTGTGTAGTTCCTAGATGAGATCTCCTCCAACGTCAGTAAGGAGTCCAGCGGGGTGGAAGACTCTGTGGTTCTCAAAGAGGGGTGAGTGGCTCACATCCAGTTATTGATTATAGCTAGTGGGTTAAAGATAATGTGTCCTTTTCCTGGACTGAAAGTTATTTTTAGTCCAGGACTAAATCTTGAAACTTAATTTTAAAAGTTTGGTGTCATAACTAGGGCCAGGAGTTTGTCCTGACCAGAGGGGTTTGTCGTTAAGCGGGATCATTAACTTAGCTAGCTAACTAACTCTAATAAACAGTCCTGTATATTGATTGGTTGACTTTTCTGCTTCATAAAGAAAGCTACACATAAATATTGGTTGATAGCTGTGAAGTTAAACTTACTGTACCAATATCAAGTCACTGTTTATTTTGCTACAGGGAGATACAGAAGCGGGCCCAGGGAAGGAAACGCATCGGCAAGAGGAACTTCAAGAAGAGGTGGCTCAGAGTGACCAACAGGGAGCTCTCCTACCACAAGCACAGAGGTGAGACATGCGCACACATACACCAACCACACACACACCACAACTACTGAGCCCCCCCCATAGGGGGCAGTGTTGGACCAGATCTCTCTATGGGCCAGGTTAGCCAGGTGTTGTAAAACAGTGGATTTTCCAGACATGTAACACTGTGTGGGCGTGTGGGACAAGGCTCTTAGCTTTAATCTCCCAGGGGAGATAGTGAATATATGGAGCTATCCACAGGTGTCTATCCACGGGCCACTGGCCTCCCACAGAGAGGGGGAGGAATGCAGAAGGAGCCCTGTTCATTATAATGAGGGAGAGAGCCAGAGGGGGGCAAAAGAGAAGGAGGGAGAGGGGAGAACCCTGGTCATTATAGTGAGGCCCACTTGGCAGCGTCCAGTATTCTACTCCTTGCCTCAGTGGAGCACAGCCATATATATACATACATACACACACACACACACACAGGCTAGGCTCCTGGTTTCTCTGCCAGGCTCCTGTAGTCCTTAAAGAGAGGGTGGCTATGAGACAGGCTGGGTGGGGGCTGCTGCCATAGCAGTATCACACACACCAGACCTAACAACCTGCACGCATTTTGAGTACCATGCACACAATTTGAGGTCAATGTAAAGTGGTTTGAAAAACTATCCAAAAATAGGATTCTAGTTGGCACATTGTGGTTTTTGACCCGACTGTCTGAAGTTGGAGCTGAGCCAATCAGAGGACTTGAGGGAGGACGAAACAAATATCTAGGTCTCATCTTGTTGTCATTGGTGACAAAGCAATGTTGCAATAAAGCCTAGTAATCAGACCTAACTTGATGGATTAGGTCAGGTATGGAGATCTGCAATAAATGTAATAGGCCTAGTCTAGTTTCATATTCCAAATAGCCTACAATATTGTATCCAGTAAATCCCTAAACAAAATGAATAAGCCAGTTTACATTTTCACTAGACTATCCACATAAATATATTTATTTGTTAGAATAATCATTACCCCTAATGTAACCATAAAAAGGCGAGTCATTGAGACCACCTCAATTTTTATTTAATTAATTTAAAAATAAAAATAAGTATTTAAGCGGTGGATCAGCTTAATTTTGCTGAAATATTGTTGCTTCCATCAATGTAAATGTCTGCATCATTTCCAGTCCCCCATATTTTTTGGGGTAAATATATATCCATATACAGTGCCATGCGAAAGTATTCTGCCCCCTTGAACTTTGCGACCTTTTACCACATTTCAGGCTTCAAACATAAAGATATAAAACTGTATTTATTTTGTAAAGAATCAACAACAAGTGGGACACAATCTTGAAGTGGAACGACATTTATTGGATATTTCAAACTTTTTTAACAAATCAAAAACTGAAAAATTGGGCGTGCAAAATTATTCAGCCCCCTTAAGTTAATACTTTGTAGCGCCACCTTTTGCTGCGATTACAGCTGTAAGTCAAGATTTGTCTTGTTGGAAGACAAATCTCCGTCCCAGTCTCAGGTCTTTTGCAGACTCCATCAGGTTTTCTTCCAGAATGGTCCTGTATTTGGCTCCATCCATCTTCCCATCAATTTTAACCATCTTCCCTGTCCCTGCTGAAGAAAAGCAGGCACAAACCATGATGCTGCCACCACCATGTTTGACAGTGGGGATGGTGTGTTCAGGGTGATGAGCTGTGTTGCTTTTACGCCAAACATAACGTTTTGCATTGTTGCATTTGTTCCATTTTGGTTTCATCTGACCAGAGCACCTTCTTCCACATGCTTGGTGTGTCTCCCAGGTGGCTTGTGGCAAACTTTAAACAACACTTTTTATGGATATCTTTAAGAAATGGCTTTCTTCTTGCCACTCTTCCATAAAGTCTAGATTTGTGCAATATACGACTGATTGTTGTCCTATGGACAGAGTCTCCCACCTCAGCTATAGATCTCTGCAGTTCATCCAGAGTGATCATGGGCCTCTTGGCTGCATCTCTGATCAGTCTTTTTCTTGTATGAGCTGAAAGTTTAGAGGGACGGCCAGGTCTTGGTAGATTTGCAGTGGTCTGATACTCCTTCCATTTCAATATTATCGCTTGCACAGTGCTCCTTGGGATGTTTAAAGCTTGGGAAATCTTTTTGTATCCAAATCCGGCTTTAAACTTCTTCACAACAGTATCTCGGACCTGCCTGGTGTGTTCCTTGTTCTTCATGATGCTCTCTGCGCTTTTAACGGACCTCTGAGACTATCACAGTGCAGGTGCATTGATACGGAGACTTGACTACACACAGGTGGATTGTAATTTATCATCATTAGTTATTTAGGTCAACATTGGATCATTCAGAGATCCTCACTGAACTTCTGGAGAGAGTTTGCTGCACTGAAAGTAAAGGGGCTGAATAATTTTGCACACCCAATTTTTCAGTTTTTGATTTGTTAAAAAAGTTTGAAATATCCAATAAATGTCGTTCCACTTCATGATTGTTGTTGATTCTTCACAAAAAAATACAGTTTTATATCTTTGTTTGAAGCCTGAAATGTGGCAAAAGGTCGCAAAGTTCAAGGGGGCCGAATACTTTCGCAAGGCACTGTACATTCACGTATGCATACATGTATACATACCTATGTAAATATACATACTTTATTAAGAATATACCTTTATTATTCCCCACAGACCCTACCACCCTTACCCCAATTGGAGTAAACCAATAAACACTTAGGCTTCTACCTTCAGTTTATACATCTTATTTTACAGACACAATCTATTTTACAATAGTTATATTTAGTTTGTTTTTAGTCCTTCCTCTATTTCTGATGTCCATCCAGTTTGATTTGTAACTGTGCTATTTCACAAAATTTCCAAACCTATATACATTTTACAGACCCCATATGTTTTACATTGGTTATCGTGTAATTAGTCCCACCCTTCAGCTCCATTCAACCCCTCCTATCCATCTCTTAACACCAACCATTTTGGAATTCTTTTTGCCATATATTTTTTAACTGTGCTGTGATGCTTCACAAAAGTACTGAACCTTTCTATTCTCATAGCTTTTACAGATTGTAATTTAAAAAATAAACATTTTTGCTCAAATTAATATATTATTGATTGATTGACTATGGCTTTTCAAATCACCCTGTATTTCTATCTGCAGCATTTAGTTCTAGGGAAATGTTGCAATTCTTCAGCCATCCCTGGACCTGTGACTAAAAACGAGCTACATATGGACAATACCAAAATAAATGATCTAATGACTCTGCCTCCTCACAGCAGAATCTGCAGAGCTGGGAAGATTGTACCCCCATATATATAACATTCAAAGTTTTGAATCCGACATTATTTTGCGTTCCTTCTGAGAGATTCTTCTGCCAGTATCATTATTAGGCTAAATAATTAGCATTTGCCTATGATTTGAGTAGTATACCTCCAGTCCAAGTTAAGTACAGCTTGCCTCCTTTGGATCTATCAAGTTGGGACTGCAAAGCCAAACCATGTTCAAGTCGAGTCTTGTGATCTGCTTGGACTTTGTCATACCTTTCTGATCTCTGAAAGCGAATAGCAGCCAAATGGTTCAGGCCATACTTTACATGGTATGATGGCCTGGACGTTGCATAATGCAATGAGCCGAAGGTCTTGTGTAACACTGTTTTTCCCCCCTCTAATTATTGTGTAGATGTCAAATGATTTTTCAATCCATTACGTAAATTGCTTGGAACGGCCCCCAGCCAAATCCAACCTTTTCGTTCAGTTACTGCTGCTCCCAGTTCCCCGGCACACTCTACCAAAACTGTTCCCTCATCCACTCTGCTCTGTCGATTTGGGTGTGTGTCAGAGGGCTGAGGAGGTGTGTGTGGTGAGGTAATATTCAGAATGGAAAGTATTCAGCCCCCTTGACTTCTTCCACATTTTGTTACGTTACAGCCTTATTCTAAAATGTTTACAAAAAATATTTCCTCATGAATCTACACACCATACCCCATAATGGCAAATCAAAAACATGTTTAGACATTTTTACATGTGTGACATGGAGCCAGTGGGTTTGGCGACGAGTATGAAGCGAGGGCCAGCCAACGAGAGTACAGGTCGCAATGGTGGGTAGTATATGGGGCTTTGGTGACGAAACGGATTGCACTGTGATAGACTGCATCCAATTTGTTGAGTAGGGTATTGGAGGCTATTTTGTAAATGACATCGCCAAAGTCGAGGATTGGTAGGATGGTCAGTTTTACAAGGGTATGTTTGGCAGCATGAGTGAAGGATGCTTTGTTGCGAAATAGGAAGCCAATTCTAGATTTAACTTTGGATTGGAGATGTTTGATATGGGTCTGGAAGGAGGGTTTACAGTCTAACCAGACACCTAAGTATTTGTAGTTGTCCACGTATTCTAAGTCAGAGCCGTCCAGAGTAGTGATGTTGGACAGGCGGGCAGGTGCAGGTAGCGATCGGTCGAAGAGCATGCATTTACTTTTACTTGTATTTAACTATGACAGAAGAAATGAGAAAAAAAATCCAGAAAATCACATTGTAGGATTTTTAATGAATTTATTTGCAAATGATGGTGGAAAATAAGTATTTGGTCACCTAAAACAAGCAAACAAGATTTCTGGCTCTCACAGACCTGTAACTTCTTCTTTAAGAGGCTCCTCTGTCCTCCACTCGTTACCTGTATTAATGGCACCTGTTTGAACTTGTTATCAGTATAAAAGACACCTGTCCACAACCTCAAACAGTCACACTCCAAACTCCACTATGGCAAGACCAAAGAGCTGTCAAAGGACACCAGAAACAAAATTGTAGACCTGCACCAGGCTGGGAAGACTGAATCTGCAATAGGTAAGCAGCTTGGTTTGAAGAAAGCAGCTGTGGGAGCAATTATTAGGAAATGGAAGACATACAAGACCACTGATAATCTCCCTCGATCTGGGGCTCCATGCAAGATCTCACCCCATGGGGTCAAAATTATTACTTATTTTATTTTACCTTTATTTAACCAGGCAAGTCAGTTAAGAACACATTCTTATCTTCAATGACTGCCTGGGAACAGTGGGTTAACTGCCTGTTCAGGGACAGAACGACAGATTTGTACCTTGTCAGCTCGGGGGTTTGAACTCGCAACCTTCCGGTTACTAGTCCAACGCTCTAACCACTAGGCTACGCTGATCACAAGAACGGTGAGCAAAAATCCCAGAACCACACGGGGGGACCTAGTGAATGACCTGCAGAGAGCTGGGACCAAAATAACAAAGCCTACCATCAGTAACACACTACGCCGCCAGGGACTCAAATCCTGCAGTGCCAGATGTGTCCCCCTGCTTAAGCCAGTACATGTCCAGGCCCGTCTGAAGTTTGCTAGAGAGCATTTGGATGATCCAGAAGAAGGTCATATGGTCAGAGGAAACCAAAATATAACTTTTTGGTAAAAACTCAACTCGTCTTGTTTGGAGGAAAAGAATGCTGAGTTGCATCCAAAGAACACCATACCTACTGTGAAGCATGGGGGTGGAAACATCATGCTTTGGGGCTGTTTTTCTGCAAAGGGACCAGGACGACTGATCTGTGTGAAGGAAAGAATGAATGGGGCCATGTATCGTGAGATTTTGAGTGAACCTCATTCCATCAGCAAGGGCATTGAAGATGAAATGTGGCTGGGTCTTTCAGCATGACAATGATCCCAAACACACCGCCCGGGCAACGAAGGAGTGGCTTTGTAAGAAGCATTTCAAGGTCCTGGAGTGGCCTAGCCAGTCTCCAGATGTCAACCCCATAGAAAATATTTGGAAGGAGTTGAAAGTCCGTGTTGACCAGCAACAGCCCCAAAACATCACTGCTCTAGAGGAGATCTGCATGGAGGAATGGGCCAAAATACCAGCAACAGTGTGTGAAAACCTTGTGAAGACTTACAGAAAACGTTTGACCTCTGTCATTGCCAACAAAGGCTATATAACAAAGTATTGAGGAACTTTTGTTATTGACCAAATACTTATTTTCCACCATAATTTGCAAATAAATTCATTAAACATCCTACAATGTGATTTTCTGGATTTTTTTTCTCATTGTGTCTGTCATAGTTGAAGTGTACCTATGATGAAAATTACAGGCCTCATCTTTTTAAGTGGGAGAACTTGCACAATTGGTGGCTGACTAAATACTTTTTTGCCCCGCTGTATGTACGTACATATATATATATATATATATATATATACATACATACATATTTTGGGGTCACTTAGAATTGGCCTTTTTTGAAAGAAAAACACTTTTTTTTACCATTTTAAAATAACATCAAATTGATCAAAAATACAGTGTAGACATTGTTAATGTTGTAAATGACTATTGTAGCTGGAAATGGCAGATTTCCTTTTATGGAATATCTACATTGGTGCACAGAGACCCATTATCAGCAACCATCACTTCTGTGTTCCAATGGCATGTTAGCTAATCCAAGTTTATAATTTTAAAAGGCTAATAGGTCATTAGAAATTTTAGCAATTATGTTAACACGGCTAAAAACTGTTGTGCTGCTTTAAAGAAGCAATAAAACTGGCCTCCTTTGGACTAGTTGAGGTTCAGGAGCATCAGCATTTGACTTCGATTACAGGCTCAAAATGGCCAGGAACAAAGCACTTTCTTCTGAAACTCGTCAGTCTATTCTTGTTCTGAGAAATGAAGGCTATTCCATGGGAGAAATTGCCAAGAAACTGAAGATCTCGTACAACACTGTGTACTACTCCCTTCACATAACAGCGCAAACTGGCTCTAGCCAGAATATAAAGAGTGGGAGGCCCCGGTGCACAACTGAGCAAGAGGACAAGTACATTAGTGTCTGGTTTGAGAAACGAACGCCTCACAAGTCCTCAACTGGCAGCTTCATTAAGAAGTACCAGCAAAACACCAGTCTCAACAGTGAAGAGGTGACTCAAGACACACGGATGTAGGTCGAAATGGACAACACCCATGGACATTTAGCAACATCTAGTTAGTTGGTCTTGGCAAATTGGCACTGGTGTGGTTGAAATGATTCAATAACAAAGTTGAGTACTAAATGCAAGTTTGAATGATATTGGAAAATGATTGATTCAGATACAAGGCTAAAGCTTAGGTTACAAGTTATCACCTGCACTAACAAAGCCATCACCTACAGAGAGATGAACCTGAAGAAGAGTCCCCTAAGCAAGATGGTCCTGGTGCTCTTTTCACAAACACAAACAGACCGCACAGAGCTTCAGGACAGCAACACAATTAGACTCAACCAAATCATGAAAAAATTTAAAGATAATTATTTCCAACGTGTCAAGTAGAATGCTAGGAACTAGAATGCGATTTGGCCTTACCTGACCACTGTGACAAACCCTAAATGAAGAAAAGCTTGACTATGTATAGACTCAGTGAGCATAGCCTTGCTATTGAGAGTCCACCAAGGACATACCTGGCTCTCAAACCCACCATTTTTATAAACTCCCATATAGATATCTATATAACAGAATCTGACTGTTGCGTTAACTTCCAATCACATCCTCGTACTACATGACGTCACCACAACAGCACCTACAGAGTCACATTTGGGCCGTCTGATTGGTCCAGAAACCGATGGGTTGGGCCAGAGCTAGAACACGTGGGTAAAGCGAAAGTTTCAAAATTCGTCATTGGCTTTGATACTCAAATTGGTTAGATCCAATCCCTGATTACTTTGTTTTGTACAACGCCCCTTCTACCTTACGTCACCATAAATGACTACAGTTGAAGTAGGAAGTTTATAGACAACTTAGCCAAATACATTTCAACTCAGTTTTTCACAATTCCTGACATTTAATCCAAATAAAAATTCCCTGTCTTAGGTCAGTTAGGATCACCACTTTATTTTAAGAATGTGAAATGTCAGAATAATAGTAGAGAGATAGAGCTGGTGTAACTGAGTCAGGTTTGTAGGCCTCCTTGCTCACACACGGTTTTTCAGTTTTGCCCACAAGTTTTCTATAGGATTGAGGTCAGGGCTTTGTGATGGCCACTCCAAAACCTTGACTTTGTTGGCCTTAAGCCATTTTGCCACAACTTTGGAAGTATGCTTGGGGTCAGTGTCCATTTTGGAAGACTGATTTGCGACCAAGCTTTAACTTCCTGACTGATGTCTTGAGATGTTGCTTCAACATATTAACATAATTTTCTCCCTTATGATGCCATCTATTTTGTGAAGTGCACCAGTCCCTCCTGCAGCAAAGCACCCCCACAACTTGATGCTTCCACCCCGTGCTTCACGGTTAGGATGATGTTCTTCGGCTTGCAAGCCTCCTCCTTTTTCCTCCAAACATAATGATGGTCATTATGGCCAAACAGTTCTATTTTTGTTTCATTGGACCAGAGGACATTTCTCCAAAAAGTACAAGGAGGCTGGAGATTTGTGAGAAGACAACCTTTTACATAGTGAATTCGGGCTAGAAGGTTGAAGGTTTGAGACCTACTCCCTGCTGTTTCATTACATTGGTGTCAGAAGTGATCAGACCTTGCATCCACGACAGTGCGTGTGCTTGGTCAATGAGCACGTTCCTCTAAGACGTAGAGTTGCAAGCTAGCGCGACAACGCACTCTTTCAAAGGAGGGAGTAGTGTAACAACCCTGGGTTTATAAGTGCGGATATTGACTCTGTCACTTGAGCATGCGGCACAGTCGATTTCGGGCTAGAAGGTTGAGGGTTAGAGACCTGCTCCCTGCCTGTTTCATGTTGATAAAAGCAGTGGCATGTATTAATGGTTGCAAAGCCAGGCTTTTGACCAAGAAAAAATGTACCAATATTTTTTTTTATATATATAATAACAATGTACCCTTGGTCTCGGTTTCATAATTTCCCATCAATTCGCAAGAGACTGAATGTATCTCACAAGAGAACACATCCAAGCGAGCGAAACCATGCCCCTCTCTACGTGTAGGCCATCTATCTGATGCTGTCTGGTCCAAATGAGTATGGCATTGTTGCTGTCCGTATCATTGAATCCAAGGGGAGCCAGCAAGCATTTGGCCTCCCTTGATTAAAAAAAGAAAGTGGCTAGCTAGCTAAAATTGTACCCTTTCCTAAATTAGCCTTGGATGGCGATAGGGATTTGGACTTGTACCATACTTAATTCTCTGTATAACAGGGATTCTGATCCAACCATTAATTCATACATTGTTGTGCCCCTGGCCTAAGAGGATGGAAGTTCAATATGTAGCTAGATCCTAGCTAATGTTAACTAGCTAACATTGACCATGAATGGAATTTAGCCTAGCGAGCAAGCATTTTAGCCAGGTAACCTAGGACAAAAAAAATAAAAGCGTGTACTGAATCACAGAGTGATAGACCGTTTCATCAACTTGAAACGGAGGAGGATAACATTTGGCGTGACTCTACAAGTAATGAGTTAACATGTTTTTCTACTTGCACGAATGCGCACACAGAAATCAAAACCATTGACAGCTAAATTGTTTTTGGTATCTTTTAGTTGCCACTGTATTAGACTAAGCAGAAGTGGTTTGATGTGTGTATCTGTGCTTGCAACTGTATGTTTGTGAACGGTACTGTTTGCTTGCTTGTTTGTGTCTGTCGGTGTTCTTTGTAACATTGTTTATGTAAATCCCGGCCTCTCGACTCAGGGCAATGGGCCCTAAAGCTCCAGCCACTCCTTCTACTCCTTGTCTCACTCTTTCTCAAGTATTGGAGCTATGTAAACTCACATGAATTCTTTGAAGAAAGAAACCGCTCTAGATCCCATCTTTTTAGTCGGGTCCTGGTCTCCTGAGTGTGCTCCCAACTGCTTACAAGCTACCAACTCCTTCACCGCCATGTCAACAGTCAGTCTGGACACATTTAATTATCAATTTATTTTGTTTTTATTGGAAAGTGGGAAAACCCGCTGTCAGCGTGTGCATCCATCTTGAATTCCATAGGGAGGTAGCTGTTTTTCATTGAACCGGGATGCACTTGAAACCCATGGTTTGATAAGAAACACGGTATGCGAACAACTGCAATTTTAAATGTGTATTTCATCATATCAAAGTACATATTTGGTGAAGGAGCCAACTTCCTGATGTGAATTTATCATATTTAGCATTGGGTGTGTAGGTTTGGGAGATTGTAGATTTGTATTCTATACTCCCACAACATACTTCTCACTCATTCCTCCACAATCACATGACTTAGATGTCAAACATGAACATGCATGCACATTACATTTGGGTATTTTTTTTGTGTGTTTTGAGTGGTCTCTGGAGCTGTGCTCTGCCACTAAAGTGCTGGCTCTCCTACAGCAGAACAGGCAGACAGATGGGGCCTCTTGGTTGGTGTCACACTTTTTTTTTTTTACCTTTTATTTAACTGGGCAAGTCAGTTAAGAACAAATTCTTATTTACAATGACAACCTACTGTTCCCCGGTAGGCCAACTGCCTTGTTCAGGGGCAGAACGACAGATTTGTACCTTTTCAGCTTGGGGATTTGATCCAGCAAGCTGACAAGGTAAAAATCTGTTGTTCACTCTAAATCGAATCAAACTTTATTAGTCACATGCGATGAATACAACAAATACAACAGTGCAGTTCAAGAAGAGTTAAGAAAATATTTTTCAAAATAAAGTAAGACAATAACAATAACGAGGCTATATAGAAGGGGTACATGTTAGAGGTAATTTGTTCATGTAGATAGGGGTGAAATGACTATGCATAGATCATAAACAGTGAGTAGCAGCAGTGTACAGAACAAATGTAGGGGTGGGTGTCAATGGAAATAGTCCAATGTCCATTTGATTAATTGTTCAGCAGTCTTATGGCTTGGGGGTAGAAGCTGTTAAGGAGCCTATTGGTCCTAGATGCTCCGGTACCACTTTCCGTGCGGAGGCAGAGCGAACAGTCTATGACTTGGGTGACTAGAGTCTCTGACAATTTTATGGGCTTTCCTCTGACACCGCCTATTATATAGGTCCTGGATTGCAGGAAGCTTGGCCCCAGTGATGTACTGGGCTATACGCACTACCCTCTGTAGGGCCTTACGGTCAGATGCCCAGCAGTTGCCATACCTGGCGGTAATGCAACTGATCAGGATGCCCTCGACGGTGCAGCTGTAGAAATTCTTGAGGATCTGGGGACCCATGCCAAATCTTTTCAATCTCCTGAGGGGGAATAGGTTTTGTCGTGCCTTCTTCACAACGATCTTGGTGTGCTTGGACCATGTTAGTTTGTTGGTGATGTGGACGCCAATGAACTTTAAGCTGTTAATGGGGGCCTGTTCTGTAGTCCATGATAAGCTCCTTTGTCTTGCTCACATTAAGGGAGAGGTTGTTGTCCTGGCACCACACTGCCAGGTCTCTGACCTCCTCCCTCCCTATAGGCTGTCTCATCGTTGTCGGTAATCAGGCCTACCACTGTTGTCGTCAGCATACTTAATGATTTTGTTGGAGTCGTGTTTGGCCACGCAGTCGTGAGTGAACAGGGAGGGCCGAAATGCACACCCCTGAGGGGCCCCAGTGTTGAGGACCAGCGTGACAGACGTTTTGTGGATCTGTTGGGGCGGTATGCGAATTGGAGTGGGTCTAGGGTATCCAGGAGGATGCTGTTGATGTGAGGCATGACCAGCTTTTCAAAGCACTTCATGGCTACTTACGTGAGTGCTACGGGGCGGTAACCTGCCTAAATGATGATCTTTGCTTCCTTGGGCACATGGACTATGGTGGTCTGCTTGAAACGTGGATATTACAGACTCAGTCTGGGATAGGTTGAAAATGTCAGTGAAGGCACTTACCAGTTGGTCCGTGCATGTGTTGAGTACACGTCCTGGTAATCCAGCTGGCCCCGCGGCTTTGTCAGTGTTGTTTAAAGGTCTTGCTCACATCGGCTACCAAGAACATTAGACAGTGACAAAAACAGGTTTTGGGAGGTGCAGCTGAACCACCATGACATCAGGATGCACTTGGGCTCTGGTGGTGCTGTTTTCAGGGCTTTGTAATAGTCGGTGCCAAAAAGGTTTGAAAGGCTTTTTGGAGGTTGTGAACCAAGTCTCCTGTTGCTGTAAGTGTTTAATGTGACTCATAACTTGAGTATGGGTTTCAATTTCTAATGGAATGGAGAAGGACGGGGGTCGGTGTCAAGGGATTATGATGGTTTAGTATGCACATTTATCATTATGATCCCTGCAGATGGAACTAACCACTAGGACTACTTCTCAAATGGCAACCAATTCCAGAGGGCTCTGGTCAAAAGTAGTGTGCACTATGTAGGGTGCCATTTGGGGCGCACCCTATCTGTGTGTCCCCCTAGGCTAAAGTGTGTGTCTGGGTTCACTTTCAGACTAGTAGTGTGTCTGATTATTCTCCCATGTTTTTCTCATAATATTGGCAGGAGGTTTCAGTAAAATTGTGACGAGAACCATCGATCAGAATGTTAAGATCTGCATCTGGTTGGCTAGACATATATTTTTTATTTAACTGTGCTAAGTGTGTGTGCGTGTGTGAGACTGAACTGGAAGTCAGAAGATATGCAGAGAATCAGATGGCGCTGGAGGTATGAGAGGTGGGGCCAGGGGGTGCCTCAGCCTGGAAATGCAGAGGAGGAAGGTGGCAGGCAGAGAAAGGCGCTCCCTCTTAAATGAGAGATTGGAATGGCAACATTCATCACATACCCAATGCACCTGGATTCACGTATGTAAGGGAATACCCCCCTGTATTGGACAAAAATGAATGGCATGTCATTGGCATCGGACAAACCATATACACATTGGCCAATACCACCCAATTCGGCGTTGATTCATCCAAAGTGTATTGCAAATGCCATATGGTAATTGCCAGTTGTAACACTTTAAAAATTCAACAGGGGGCAAATGCGCTCCACCGGGGTTTTTCATATTGGATATGTAACCCAAATTAATGTCCAAAAGTAAAATTTTGAAAAAATGAACTTTTTTCAAAAACTTATCACCCCTTAAAAAGTGCTTTCTGGACCGTTTTTCGAAATTCTTTCGATTTTTTTGTCAATTACACATGTGTAAGAACTGTATGAATATACTTTTGTCCAATTTTATTATCATAATTTTTTTAATTTTTTTTTATATGCGCATAAGGAATATGTTTTGTCCAATTCCAATATGATTTCATAGGAAGTCAAAGTCAAAAGTCAAAAATGTCAAAATTTTGTAAAAACTTCACACACCCATAAAAAGTGCTTTCTGGACCGTTTTTCGAAATTCTTTCGATTTTTTGTCAATTACACATGTGTAAGAACTGTATGAATATACTTTTGTCCAATTTTATTATCATAATTTTTTTTTTTTTTTTTTTACATGCGCATAAGGAATATGTTTTGTCCAATTCCAATATGATTTCATAGGAAGTCAAAGTCAAAAGTCAAAAATGTCAAAATTTTGTAAAAACTTCACACACCCTTAAAAAAGTGCTTTCTGGACCGTTTTTTGAAATTCTTTCAATTTTTTTGTCAATTACACATGTGTAAGAACTGTATGAATATACTTTTGTCCAATTTTATTATCATATTTTTTATATATTTTTTTAAATTGTGCATAAGGATTTTTTTGTGGGCCAAATGACGTAAGAAATTTGACATGCTCAAAAATCCTGCAGAAATGCAAAATTGACTGGCCTGATGAACTCGGGATGGCCGGGCAGTGATAGTTGTTCCTTTCCATCACTCGTTGTGTTGACTTCATCATGTCCATTTTGTGATGTTTTTTCACTATATAATCATATTGCAAGTGCACGTGCATTTGCAATATGTTTCAATGTGCATTTACCATATGAAATTTGACCTTGCTCAAAAATGCAAAATTGACTGGTCTGATGAACACAGGATGGCCGAGCAGTGATAGTTGTACATTTCCATCACTCGTTGTGTTGATTTCATCATGTCCGTTAGGTGATGTTTTTTCACTATAGAATCATATTGCAAATGCACGTGCATTGTTGTGCAACTGGTAACCCAAAAATAAAAATATGGTTGTAAATGCATTTACCGGTCATTCTGATATTAATGCTCGCTATGGGAACACAGGATGGCCGGGCAGTGATAGTTGTACATTTCCATCACTCGTTGTGTTGATTTCATCATGTCCATTAGGTGATGTTTTTACACTATAGAATCATATTGCAAGTGCGCGCGCATTTGCAATATGTTTCAATGTGCATTTACCATATGAAATTTGACATGCTCAAAAATGCAAAATTGACTGGTCTGATGGACACAGGATGGCCGAGCAGTGATAGTTGTACATTTCCATCACTCGTTGTGTTGATTTCATCATGTCCATTAGGTGATGTTTTTCACTATAGAATCATATTGCAAGTGCACGCGCATTTGCAATATGTTTCAATGTGCATTTACCATATGAAATTTGACATGCTCAAAAATGCAAAATTGACTGGTCTGATGAACACAGGATGGCTGAGCAGTGATAGTTGTACATTTCCATCACCTGTTGTGTTGATTTCATCATGTCCATTTGTTTATGTTTTCTCACTTTTGCAAAGTCACTGTGCATTTGCAATATGGTTCAATGGGCAGGTACCATCACGAATTTGTCATGCTATAAAAATCCTGCAGGAATGTGAAATTGACTGGTCTGATGAACACAGGATGGCCGAGCAGTGATAGTTGTACATTTCCATCACTTGTTGTGTTGATTTCATCATGTCCATTAGGTGATGTTTTTCACTATAGAATCATATTGCAAATGCACGTGCATTGTTGTGCAACTGGTAACCCAAAAATTAAAATATGGTTGTAAATGCATTTACCGGGACTCCTATTATCCATGCCCGCTATGGGAGTACCCTACTACGGCCCTCTATCTATGGGGGCAGTCCTGAGTGCTTTATGGACTGTTTAAAATATTCTGATGGATACGCATGTTGTGCAACTGGTGATTGAAAATAGGCACCTGGTAACCCAAAAATGAAAATATGGTTGTGAATGCATTTACCGGTCATTCTGATATTAATGCCCGCTATGGGAACACAGGATGGCCGAGCAGTGATAGTTGTACATTTCCATCACTCGTTGTGTTGATTTCATCATGTCCATTAGGTGATGTTTTTACACTATAGAATCATATTGCAAGTGCGCGCGCATTTGCAATATGTTTCAATGTGCATTTACCATATGAAATTTGAAATGCTCAAAAATGCAAAATTGACTGGTCTGATGGACACAGGATGGCCGAGCAGTGATAGTTGTACATTTCCATCACTCGTTGTGTTGATTTCATCATGTCCATTAGGTGATGTTTTTACACTATAGAATCATATTGCAAGTGCGCGCGCATTTGCAATATGTTTCAATGTGCATTTACCATATGAAATTTGAAATGCTCAAAAATGCAAAATTGACTGGTCTGATGGACACAGGATGGCCGAGCAGTGATAGTTGTACATTTCCATCACTCGTTGTGTTGATTTCATCATGTCCATTAGGTGATGTTTTTTCACTATAGAATCATATTGCAAATGCACGTGCATTGTTGTGCAACTGGTAACCCAAAAATAAAAATATGGTTGTAAATGCATTTACCGGTCATTCTGATATTAATGCTCGCTATGGGAACACAGGATGGCCGGGCAGTGATAGTTGTACATTTCCATCACTCGTTGTGTTGATTTCATCATGTCCATTAGGTGATGTTTTTACACTATAGAATCATATTGCAAGTGCGCGCGCATTTGCAATATGTTTCAATGTGCATTTACCATATGAAATTTGACATGCTCAAAAATGCAAAATTGACTGGTCTGATGGACACAGGATGGCCGAGCAGTGATAGTTGTACATTTCCATCACTCGTTGTGTTGATTTCATCATGTCCATTAGGTGATGTTTTTTCACTATAGAATCATATTGCAAGTGCGCGCATTTGCAATATGTTTCAATGTGCATTTACCATATGAAATTTGACATGCTCAAAAATGCAAAATTGACTGGTCTGATGAACACAGGATGGCTGAGCAGTGATAGTTGTACATTTCCATCACCTGTTGTGTTGATTTCATCATGTCCATTTGTTTATGTTTTCTCACTTTTGCAAAGTCACTGTGCATTTGCAATATGGTTCAATGGGCAGGTACCATCACGAATTTGTCATGCTATAAAAATCCTGCAGGAATGTGAAATTGACTGGTCTGATGAACACAGGATGGCCGAGCAGTGATAGTTGTACATTTCCATCACTAGTTGTGTTGATTTCATCATGTCCATTAGGTGATGTTTTTTCACTATAGAATCATATTGCAAATGCACGTGCATTGTTGTGCAACTGGTAACCCAAAAATAAAAATATGGTTGTAAATGCATTTACCGGTCATTCTGATATTAATGCTCGCTATGGGAACACAGGATGGCCGGGCAGTGATAGTTGTACATTTCCATCACTCGTTGTGTTGATTTCATCATGTCCATTAGGTGATGTTTTTCACTATAGAATCATATTGCAAATGCACGTGCATTGTTGTGCAACTGGTAACCAAAAATAAAAATATGGTTGTAAATGCATTTACCGGTCATTCTGATATTAATGCTCGCTATGGGAACACAGGATGGCCGGGCAGTGATAGTTGTACATTTCCATCACTCGTTGTGTTGATTTCATCATGTCCATTAGGTGATGTTTTTACACTATAGAATCATATTGCAAGTGCGCGCGCATTTGCAATATGTTTCAATGTGCATTTACCATATGAAATTTGAAATGCTCAAAAATGCAAAATTGACTGGTCTGATGGACACAGGATGGCCGAGCAGTGATAGTTGTACATTTCCATCACTCGTTGTGTTGATTTCATCATGTCCATTAGGTGATGTTTTTACACTATAGAATCATATTGCAAGTGCGCGCGCATTTGCAATATGTTTCAATGTGCATTTACCATATGAAATTTGAAATGCTCAAAAATGCAAAATTGACTGGTCTGATGGACACAGGATGGCCGAGCAGTGATAGTTGTACATTTCCATCACTCGTTGTGTTGATTTCATCATGTCCATTAGGTGATGTTTTTTCACTATAGAATCATATTGCAAATGCACGTGCATTGTTGTGCAACTGGTAACCCAAAAATAAAAATATGGTTGTAAATGCATTTACCGGTCATTCTGATATTAATGCTCGCTATGGGAACACAGGATGGCCGGGCAGTGATAGTTGTACATTTCCATCACTCGTTGTGTTGATTTCATCATGTCCATTAGGTGATGTTTTTACACTATAGAATCATATTGCAAGTGCGCGCGCATTTGCAATATGTTTCAATGTGCATTTACCATATGAAATTTGACATGCTCAAAAATGCAAAATTGACTGGTCTGATGGACACAGGATGGCCGAGCAGTGATAGTTGTACATTTCCATCACTCGTTGTGTTGATTTCATCATGTCCATTAGGTGATGTTTTTACACTATAGAATCATATTGCAAGTGCGCGCGCATTTGCAATATGTTTCAATGTGCATTTACCATATGAAATTTGACATGCTCAAAAATGCAAAATTGACTGGTCTGATGGACACAGGATGGCCGAGCAGTGATAGTTGTACATTTCCATCACTCGTTGTGTTGATTTCATCATGTCCATTAGGTGATGTTTTTACACTATAGAATCATATTGCAAGTGCGCGCATTTGCAATATGTTTCAATGTGCATTTACCATATGAAATTTGACATGCTCAAAAATGCAAAATTGACTGGTCTGATGAACACAGGATGGCTGAGCAGTGATAGTTGTACATTTCCATCACTCGTTGTGTTGATTTCATCATGTCCATTTGTTTATGTTTTCTCACTTTTGCAAAGTCACTGTGCATTTGCAATATGGTTCAATGGGCAGGTACCATCACGAATTTGTCATGCTATAAAAATCCTGCAGGAATGTGAAATTGACTGGCCCGATGAACTCGGGATAGCTGGGCAGTGATTCTGGTTCATCTCCATGGCTCGTTAGGGTTGATTTCAGAATGTCACTTTTGGTGATGGTCCCTCTCCGTTTAAACATATTGCTAATGTACAAAAGTCAACTAGCAAGTCAGTGTCCATCAGTCAATTAGATGTCATTTTGACACCAAACTGATACCAATTGACACCAAACCCACTTTTTCCAACTCATTTAGAAGCCAACTATCATATATGTCAGAGCAGGCCCATAATTCACAGCGCCTTTAGTTTAAAACATAATAAAAACGTAAAACACATAGTTACGTTCTAGCTGCGGGTCCAGGTCAGACATTATGTGAAGGCCTATGTGAGGCGACCCCGAATCCCGAGTTTCGGCTCGATAGGTCCTTCGGTGCCCGAGTAAAACCCTAATTGGTGCTGAAAATCCACTTTTTTCCATGCCTTGCTATGGGGTCCTTGAATGAGCTATCGGACCGAAACGTTGGGGTCCGTCTCTATGGGCCGAGCCGGTTCCAATGCACCTAGTCTTGTGTCTCTGAGACTTTTCTAAATGTCGCCATTTTCGTAATGGTCAAAATGAATTGAAATCATTGCAAATGTACGAGGCTATTTCTCGGTCCGAGAACCTTCTAGAGCCACCTAACTCACCACGCACTATCGACCCGAGGTCTAGAACAGGTTTCTAAAGTTTCGGAACTCTAGGTCTGACGGTTCTTTTTAGCTCGAACAAAGCTAACTATTGGAGGCACTGTCTGTCTCTACAACCCCCAATACGTCCCTCCTTCCAAGTTGTGTGTCTGTGTGATTTAGTTTTCCTTTGAAATTTTATGGGAAAAATGACTGATTTACAGTTCATGGGGGTTGCCTAATCACACATATGAAGTTTTGGACAGATCTGACTTTTTTAACCCCTCGAAACAGCCCCTGAGACACCAATTAAGGCACTTCCGGTTGTCACAGGAAGCTATAAGTCAACACATATCCTCACTGGGCTATGCTTTTACAGAATCCTGTGTTTTAAGTCCTTACGTTAAGAATTGACTGATTTACACAGGGTTGAATGCACTATGTCTATCAAACTGCAGGCAGGTAATGGAAAAACACTTTTAGGGTGATTTTAACCACTTCCGGTTGGTCCAGGAAGCTTAGAATCAACACAGGTAGACCTCATACTGGCCTGATGGACTGTCATCAAAGACAGGTTCATACGGCATTCATAACCCATATAGACTTCAGGTTGAATTTAGGGGTTCAGGCAATGTATTCCTATGGGGAGAGAAGTCAATGCAAACTCTTTGAAGTAAACACCTTCTTTTAACTATTAAGGGTTAATGCCACACGGTCAAGGTTAGGCTTGCACGGATCGGAAGGACCTTAGGAACGTACCTGAGGTCGAATTGTGCTTCTCACCCTAACGGTTCTCTCACTGTCACCCAAAAGCAAATGACGTTGTGGGGCAGGCTTCATTTTGGGCCTACTTTTCTAATGGTCGCTGCGCTCAGACCGAGCGAGCTACGGTCAAGCGGGATATCTCGTTGAACTCGGCACGGCCTAGAGATTATGTTTATGCCATTGCCTGCTCTCTGTGTCTTTGAGAACCGCACTTTTTCACTCCATCCTTGCTGTGTGTGCGTGTGAGAGCTTTTCTTTGACATCTGTTGGGAGAAATGACTGATTTACAGTTCATGAGGGTTACCTAGTCACACATATGAAGTTTTGAAAAGATCTGACCTTTTTAACCCTTGGAAACTGCCACTGTGACATCATTAAAGGCACTTCCGGTTGGCACAGGAAGCTATAAGTAAACCCATGTCTTGATTGACATAGAAACTTACAGAATCCTGAGTTTTAAGTCCTTACGTTAAGAATTGACTGATTTACACAGGGTTGAATGCACTATGTCTATCAAACTGCAGGCAGGTAATGGAAAAACACTTTTAGGGTGATTTTAACCACTTCCGGTTGGTCCAGGAAGCCTAGAATCAACACAGGTAGACCTCATACTGGCCTGATGGACTGTTACCAAAGACAGGTTCATACGGCATTCATAACCCATATAGACTTCAGGTTGAATTTAGGGGTAAAGGCAATGTATTCCTATGGGGAGAGAAATCAATGCAAACTATTTGAAGTAAACACCTTCTTTTAACTATTAAGGGTTAATGCCACACGGTCAACGTTAGGCTTGCACGGATCGGAAGGACCTTAGGAACGTACCTGAGGTCGAATTGTGCTTCTCACCCTAACGGTTCTCTCACTGTCACCCAAAAGCAAATGACGTTGTGGGGCAGGCTTCATTTTGGGCCTACTTTTCTAATGGTCGCTGCGCTCAGACCGAGCGAGCTACGGTCAAGCGGGATATCTCGTTGAACTCGGCACGGCCTAGACATTATGTTTATGCCATTGCCTGCTCTCTGTGTCTTTAAGAACCACACTTTTTCACTCCATCCTTGCTGTGTGTGCGTGTGAGAGCTTTTCTTTGACATCTGCTGGGAGAAATGACTGATTTACAGTTTAGGAGGGTTACCTGGTCACACATATGAAGTTTTGGAGAGATGTGACTTTTCTAACCCTTCAAAACAGACAGTGTGACCCAATTAAAGGCACTTCCGGTTGGCACAGGAAGCTATAAGTAAACACATGTCTTGATTGACATAAACACTTACAGAATCCTGAGTTTTAAGTCTTTAAGTTAAGAATTGACTGATCTATGATCTACACAGTGTTGAATGCAGTCATTTTCACCTTTGAAGGTTATGTACATCAAAACTCCTTTTGGGTCAATCTAACCACTTCCGGTTGCTCCAGGAAGCTTAGAATCGACACAGGTAGACCTCATAGTGGTCTGATGGACTGTCATAGAAGACAGGTTCATAAGGCATTCATAACCCACATAGGCTTCAGGTTGAATTTAGAGGTGCAGGCAATGTATTCCTATGGGGAGAGAAGTCAATGCAAACTCTTTGATGTAAACACCTTCTTTTAACTGTTAAGGGTTAATGCCACAGGGTCAAGGTTAGGCTTGCACGGATCGGGAGGACCTTAGGAACGTACCCGAGGTCGAATTGTGCTTCTCACCCTAACGGTTCTCTCACTGTCACCCAAAAGCAAATGACATTGAGGGCCAGCCTTCCTTTGCGCCTTTTTTTTTTTCAAGGTCGCTGCACTCAGAGCGAGCTACGGTCAAGCGGGGCGTCTCGTTGAACTCTGCACAGCCTGGAGACTATGGTGATGCCATTTTTTGTGTTGATTTCAGAATGCCATTTTGGTGATGGTCCCTCTCCGTTTAAACATATTGCTAATGTACAAAAGTCAACTAGCAAGTCAGTGTCCACCAGTCAATTAGATGTCATTCTGACACCAAACTGATACCAATTGACACCAAACCCACTTTTTCCAACTCATTTAGAAGCCAACTATCACATATGTCAGAGCAGGCCCATAATTCACAGCGCCATTAGTTTAAAACATAATAAAAACGTAAAACACATAGTTACGTTCTAGCTGCGGGTCCAGGTCAGACATTATGTGAAGGCCTATGTGAGGCGACCCCGAATCCCGAGTTTCGGCTCGATAGGTCCTTCGGTGCCCGAGTAAAACCCTAATTGGTGCTGAAAATCCACTTTTTTCCATGCCTTGCTATGGGGTCCTTGAATGAGCTATCGGACCGAAACGTTGGGGTCCGTCTCTATGGGCCGAGCCGGTTCCAATGCACCTAGTCTTGTGTCTCTGAGACTTTTCTAAATGTCGCCATTTTCGTAATGGTCAAAATGAATTGAAATCATTGCAAATGTACGAGGCTATTTCTCGGTCCGAGAACCTTCTAGAGCCACCTAACTCACCACGCACTATCGACCCGAGGTCTAGAACAGGTTTCTAAAGTTTCGGAACTCTAGGTCTGACGGTTCTTTTTAGCTCGAACAAAGCTAACTATTGGAGGCACTGTCTGTCTCTACAACCCCCAATACGTCCCTCCTTCCAAGTTGTGTGTCTGTGTGATTTAGTTTTCCTTTGAAATTTTATGGGAAAAATGACTGATTTACAGTTCATGGGGGTTGCCTAATCACACATATGAAGTTTTGGACAGATCTGACTTTTTAACCCCTCGAAACAGCCCCTGAGACACCAATTAAGGCACTTCCGGTTGTCACAGGAAGCTATAAGTCAACACATATCCTCACTGGGCTATGCTTTTACAGAATCCTGAGTTTTAAGTCCTTACGTTAAGAATTGACTGATTTACACAGGGTTGAATGCACTATGTCTATCAAACTGCAGGCAGGTAATGGAAAAACACTTTTAGGGTGATTTTAACCACTTCCGGTTGGTCCAGGAAGCTTAGAATCAACACAGGTAGACCTCATACTGGCCTGATGGACTGTTACCAAAGACAGGTTCATACGGCATTCATAACCCATATAGACTTCAGGTTGAATTTAGGGGTAAAGGCAATGTATTCCTATGGGGAGAGAAATCAATGCAAACTTTTTGAAGTAAACACCATCTTTTAACTATTAAGGGTTAATGCCACACTGTCAACGTTAGGCTTGCACGGATCGGAAGGACCTTAGGAACATACCTGAGGTCGAATTGTGCTTCTCACCCTAACGGTTCTCTCACTGTCACCCAAAAGCAAATGACGTTGTGGGGCAGGCTTCATTTTGGGCCTACTTTTCTAATGGTCGCTGCGCTCAGACCGAGCGAGCTACGGTCAAGCGGGATATCTCGTTGAACTCGGCACGGCCTAGACATTATGTTTATGCCATTGCCTGCTCTCTGTGTCTTTAAGAACCACACTTTTTCACTCCATCCTTGCTGTGTGTGCGTGTGAGAGCTTTTCTTTGACATCTGCTGGGAGAAATGACTGATTTACAGTTCATGAGGGTTACCTAGTCACACATATGAAGTTTTGAAAAGATCTGACCTTTTTAACCCATGGAAACTGCCACTGTGACACCATTAAAGGCACTTCCGGTTGGCACAGGAAGCTATAAATAAACTCATATCATGATTGGGGTATGCCTTTACAGAATCCCGAGTTTTAAGTCTTTACGTTAAGAACTGAGTTATTTACGGAGGGTTTAGTGAGTGTGTGTTATTTCAGAAAATCATAGAAAATCACAGAAATCTCGCAGAGCTCCGCAGCACACTTTAAAAAGATTCGTAAGAACAACCTGCAACTGGATCTGTAACCGTTGAAAAAAAAAACACCTATCCGTGAACATCACCAAGGTGTCGTTGTACGATTTCTCTTAAATGACGATAGATAAATGGCTGGTTCTTTTTTATTGACACCGGAGGCTCCTTGACTTTGACGTGAAGTGGAAAAAATAATTTCTCTATTTTCATTTTGGACCTTTAATCCCAGATAAATGGCCATAACTCAAAAACCGTTGAGGCCTAGACGCCATCTTGTTCGGGGCCAACTGCCCATTATGCCGCCCCTACGCTCACCGAGTTTCGGCTTCTAAATATTTTCAGTTTTCGAGATAAGGCCCCGTCGTGAATCGTGATGTTTTGTAGCAATAGCCATATGATTGCTTATGCCCTCTTGTGGGAATTTCCGGGACATGGGAAAAATGACATAAATCTTATTATTTTTGTAAAACGGAAACCGAATGTCCGACAACGTTCATTTGATGACTTCCTGGTAGGTCCGGCCCTGCCGCTCGGCCCGACGCCGTCCGCGAATTTTACAAACGATTTCGGACGTCTAGTAAGGGACCGTACATTTGCAATATGGACTTTCTCACTAACCATACAGGTACTGCCGAATTCTTCCCTTAAGGTATGCAAGGGAGAGAGAAGGAAGGGGGAGGGAATGTGTGCGTATGTGCAGTGAAGTATCATCAGTGGATCAGACACTTCACTCTATCAGTTAGATAAAGGGACGGAGTGTGAGCTGATAGGTGGAGATTGAAGAGAGACCAATGGCAGGAGCTGATACTGAGACTGCTTTTATAACTGTATATGGTTTGTGTGTTTTGGTCCGGCTATTGTCAGACACAGCGACGGAAATGGTTGTCTATCAAGTTTAAAGACTGTTCTCTATTTTTGTTGGAAGAGTTGGTGTGAAATGTAATGCTGCACGTCTTCTCGTAGTCAAGGGTCAGATGGTGTAAGACCTCAATGTTTCTCCTAGTGATGCAGCTTGAACAAGACATGAGTGCTAAGGGTGCACATAAGGGTAAGAGTCCAATGTAGACATTTTGTGTGTGTGAGTATATTGAACATTTCTTTTTCTTTCTGTTTTCCAAGGGAAAGAAGCACTCTGCATTATCCCAGTGAAGAATATCCGGGCTGTGGAGAAACTGTACGAAAGTGCCTTTAACCGCAAAAATGTAAGCAGGACTGTCTTTGTCTGATGTGGTCTGTTTAGAGCCAGGAGTTTACCCTGGCCACCTACCTGACCAGTAAACGGTCAAGCACAGTTAACCTCTGGGCCCTTGCATTAGCCTATAGTATTTCCTGGTCAGGTCAAAATATCAGGAAAAACTCCTTTGGTTCTGTGTAAGTTGTGAGGGAAGTTCTTTGAGTTTCCACATTGAATTTGAACAGAAACACGAGGACTATGAGTGTCTGTTACTCAAAAGAAAATCGTAATTGTCCGCAAAGGGCTTTGTGTGTGTTATTGACAACCCCTCTCTCCTCTCCCTTTTTAGATGTTCCAGGTGCTCCACAGTGAGAAGCCGCTGTACGTGCAGGCGGGGAACTGCGTGGAGGCCAGTGAGTGGGTGGAGGTGCTGAGCCAAGTGAGCCGCTGTAACCCGGACCGCCTGGGCACCTTCCACCCCTCGGCCTACGTGGCGGGGGCCTGGCTCTGCTGCAGGAGCCTGAGCGACAGCCAGCCGGGCTGCAAACCCTGCACACCGTGAGTACTCACCCCTGAATCTCAAACCAACCTCTACTAGTCCCTAGATCAGTGTTACCCAATAACATTGTATAAAAATCACCAGTATCACCACACAGAGGGACATACAGTGAGCTCCAAACGTACTGAGACAGTGACACATTTTTGTTTTGGCTCTGTACTCCAGCGCTTTGGATTTGAAATGATACAATTGCTATATGAGGTTAGACTGTCGGCTTTCATTTGAGTGTATTTTCATCCATAGTTGGTGAACAGTTTAGAAATTACAGCACTTTGTGTATATATTCTCCCCATTTTTAGGGAAACAAAAAGTATTGGGCCAAATTCCCTTATGTGTATTAAAGTAGTAAAAATGTAAGTCTTTGGTCCCATAGTCATAGCACACAATGACTACATCAAGCTTGTCACTGTAAACATTTGTTGGATGCATTTGCTGTTTTATTGTAAATAAGAACATCATGCATTAATGTGGATGCTACCATGATTATGGATAATCCTGTATGAATTGAGAATAATGATGAGTGAGAAAGTTAGAGGCATAAATATCATACCCCCCTGTTATTGTAACCTCCTCTGTTATTGTAATGGTGAGAGTTTAGCATGTTTTGGGACTATGATATAAAATGCAAACCTCCCAAGTTATTGTAATGGTGAGAGGTTAGCATGTTTTGGGGGTATGATATTTGTGTAACTTTCTCACTCCTCAATATGCACAATTCATTCAGGGGTATCCGTAGTAATGGTAGCATCCACATTAATGTAGATGTGTTTAGAAACATATGACATTCTTATTTACAATGAAAGTGACTCTAAAATGACAGCAATTATTTATTTATATTGGGCACAAAATAATCTGAAACACAACCAAAACAAGCAGCAAATGCATCCAACAAGTTTGTAGAGCCACAAGCTTGATGTGGCCATTGTGTGCTAGGAATATGGGACTAAATACCAACTTACGTTTGGTCCCCTGAAATGGGTGCTATCCTTCCCTCTCAGATCAACACAAGTTCCTAGAAGATAGAGGCTGCTTCCTCAAAGAAATTGACCGTATCACAATCACTGCCTACTTGTATCAGACACCTGAGTCTTATTCAATAGGGAGCACGTAGCGAAATTGGACAATTCCAGCACGCGTTATTGGATAATTCCAGGTTTTCTTTTTTTCTTCCATTTGGTGCCTAATGAACATGTCCCTGTCTTCTCTCCCAGTACCTTGCTGGCTAACCTGCAGCTGGACATCGACTGTGACCGTGAGACAGAGAGAATCTTCTCCCTCCTCACCTCCAGCTACTCCAAGCTGCAGAAGATGGAAGGCAAGTGGGGTTCTACCAGTCAATCGCCCAACTCTCACATAAATGAATATAAAAAATATTCTTATCACAATAGATTATTTCTATAGTGGCTTATTGCATGAGGCATTTTCTCTTGAACCGTACGTACCCTGCTGGCTCAGATATTTTATTTTCACATTGTCCTTTCCAGCTCAGTTCCTGCAACTATTGTGTATGACTAACTAGGCTAGTACAGCTCGGCTTGGCTCAGTTTGGCCCTTTAGTGGGAATCTGGCAACAGTAGCTTGGTGTGATAGCCTGTGATGAAGACCTCATGTATCTGTCTCCTGTGATTAGATGCGTGTGCCAGCATCGCTGTGTACCAGGGACCTCCGAGGGAGCAGGACGACTACTCCCTGTTCACCATCCAGGACCCCAAGGAGACATTTCACACAGTGCAGCAGATCACACACATCCTGGAGGAGCTGCAGAGAGAGCACGACACTCGCAGCGGCACCGCACAGTACGGCAGCCAGTAAGTACACGCACGCACTCTCAAATGCATACATACATATGTGTATACACGGACACTTTTTCACATGTACTCACATGCACACATGGATACACACATGCGTAGAGAGCCACGTAAATATTTATCCTCTTTGCTTTTCTGTGTCTTTCTAGAGAGAATCCGATAGTTGGGAAGACATCCTAACCAGTCTAGGTGGGTCTGTCTGGCCTGAGTTCAACACTGGAGCCCCAGGGTGGCACGGTCGGGATTGGTACTGAGAACGCTGCCTGCCTCCGCGAATACCAAGAACGCATTACCCCCAAGGTCGTGCTCTGCATCCCCTTCCCCGTCCACCACCGTGTGACTGGACGGACCGTCCAATAGAGGAAGTTAGAATTGTCACCTGACCCTGACCAGAAGCTCTCATTGGTTCAGAAGAGGAGACCCTTAGTTGTTTTTTAAAATTCTCTTTCCCCGCCTGTCTCCATCCCTCTCTCGTTCTCACACACCACTGCCCTAATCAGAGGAGAATGTGCTTGCTCTCGTCTTCTACTTGATTTGCACAACAAAACTCAATCATTTCATTGAAATCTCCCCTTTTTCTACAGTTCGGTGAAGACCAGACAACATCATTAGTTGGTGTGTGTGAATAGGCTGCTAAAATAATCCCTTTTATACACTTAATGTATTCGATCATCAACCATCAAGATGAAGCTCTCAATCTCTTGGGGCTTCACTGTTTGACGTCTGTTTACAACTAAACAGCAAGCTGATTTTGTTTCTCATTTTCTATAAAAGGGAATTTCTCTCTCCTTCCTCCTCCTCCACCCACCTCTATATTTTGTGCTTTGAACAAATGCAGGTGTTTCAGAGTACAGTTAAGTGGATGAAACCGATCTGCCTTATTTTTCTTAATGGATGTATGTGTAAAAGTCTCTCTCACACCCATCCTCGGGTTAGGGAATAATGCCCAAGCACTTTACATATTTGGAATATTCCAGATGGCATCATTTTAGATACGTGGTATCAGTAAACCCCCCCCCCACATTGATCAGTTAAATGATCTCGTTTACGTTCTCGTTTCCATTCCTGTACGATGACGTTTATAGCCTGTAGATTTTAATAGCTATTTTTCTTACACCAAAGATGAAAATTTCGTAGGATTGACTTGGGAAAAAAAGGGTATAAATGTATTTTGAATACAGACTTTTTGAAAATGGAGAGAAATGCAGGATATATTTAGTTCATGTACATTTTGGTAAATGCATTGTTCCTCCTTTTAACGATGTAGACGATTTGATTGAGTAACGTTCTAATGTTCTCTGGAAATGCAGAGGGGCCGTGGTCGGTAGTCTGTGACAACCGCTTCACCATGTAGTGATGTCACTGCATATCAATCACCATAAATCACAACAAGATAGACAATCCCCTTCACTTGCCAATCTAGCCCCTTAGATAGTCAACACTGCACCACTGGCCCACATTAACTAGTAGTCAAAGCTCAGGGATGATAGACGAGTTTCCCACTAGTACACTGAACAAAAACATAAATGCAAGATGCAACAATTTCAAAGATTTTCCTGAGTTACAGTTCATATAAGGAAATCAGTCAATTGAAATGAATTCATTAGGCCCTAATCTATGGATTTCACATGACTGGGAGTACAGATATGTATCTGTTGATCACAGATACCTTTTTTTTTTTTTAAAGGGTAGTTGCGTGGATCAGAAAACCAGTCAGTATCTGGTGGGACCACCATTTGCCTCATGCAGTGCGACAATTCTCCTTCACATAGAGTTTATCAGGCTGTTGATTGTGGCCTGTGAATGTTGCCCCACTTCTCTTCAATGGCTGTGCAAAGTTTCTGGATATTGGCGGGAACTGGAACACGCTGTTGTACATGTTGTCACCCATTGAGCACGTTTGCGATGCTCTGGAACATGTCTGGTGAGTATGTAGACTATGGAAGAACTGGGACATTTTCAGCTTCCAGGAAGTATATACAGATCCTTGCGACATGGGGCCGTGCATCATGATGCATAAAGTGATGGCAGCGGATGAATGGCACGACAATGGGCCTCAGGATCTCGTCACAGTACCTCTGCATTAAAATTCCCATCGATAAAATGCAATTGTGTTCGTTGTCCGTAGCTTATGCCTGCCCATACCAAAACCCCACCCCCACCTGTGGCACACATTTATATCAGTAAACCACTCACCCACACGACACCATACACATGGTCTACCATCTTCCCGGTACAGTTGAAAACCAGGATTCAATCCATGAAAAGCTCACTTCTCCAGTGTGCCAGTGGCCTTGGAAGATGAGCATTTGATGTCAAACTGCAGTCAAGACCCTGGTGAGAATGAAGAGCACGCAGATGAGCTTCCATGAGATGATTTCTGACAGTTTGTGCAGAAAGTCTTAGTTGTGCAAACCCCCTCTTTCATCAACTGTCTGGGTGTCTTGTCTCAGACCATCCCGCAGGTGAAGAAGCCGGGTGTGGAGATCCTGAGCTTGCGACATTACACGTGGTCTGCAGTTGTGAGGCCGATTGGATGTACTGCCAAATTCTCGACAACAACATTTTGGTAGAGAAATTAACATTAAATTATCTGGCAACAGCTCTAGGGGTCATTCCTGCAGTCAGCATGTAGATTGCACGCTCTGTGGCATTGTGTTGTGTGATAAAACTGCACGTTTTAGAGTGGTTTTTATTGTCCCCAGCACAAAGTGCACCTGTGTAATCATCATGCTGTTTAATATTCTTTCCTGAAATGCCACACCTGTCTTGGCAAAGGAGAAACACTCACTAACAGGGATGTAAAGAAAAGTATAAACAACATTTTAGAGACAAGCTTTTTGTGCATATGGGAAATATATGGGATCTTTTATTTCAGCTCATGAAACATGGGACCAATACTTTACATGTTGCGTTTATATTTTTGTTCAGTGTAATTACGAGTTGGAGGGGCGTTCAAGTGGACCCCCCAGTCGTATGTGGTAAATGTCAAATCAAAGTTTTTATTTGTCGCACAGACAGATTCGCAGCTGTTAAAGCAGGTCCAGTGAAATGCTTATAAAGGATGCAGGTCAGATAAATCTAATTTCTGGTGAGTGTCCACCGATTTAATGTCCCAAAGTTGTTTTTGGTTGTAGGAAATAATACTACCTAATTCTACCACCTTCCCACTTGGTTATGAACACAGCATTAGTCCACATAGTCGCACCGTTCTTTATCATTTTATCAGTCAACCCGTAGGAACGACAGTGTGTAAACAGTTGCCTAGAAACTTGATCTTGGATCAACAACAAGAAGGGAACGTGTATCACCGTTAGTACAGGGTTAACCATGTTTCAGATAGTTTTGTTTGGCTTGTGGAACTATTTGCTGTCAGAAATGTTGTCTTTGGTCCGTCATATATTCCCGACATGCATGTCCTGTATATTTAACTGTATATTTTTTTTATGAGTACATTTTGTATGTATGTTGTTTTTTTAACACTGCAAAAGAATCTGTGTTGGTGTGTTGCGGCACCTTGTTCTTTGTCTTCAGTGGTACTAGGAAGCTGGCTGCTTTTCATGTCAGAGTCTAATGTTTGGTAGCTTGCTGCGGAGTCTACATCTATAGCTTATGCAACGTTACAGAATTTAACGTTGTCTGGAACACCAGGGTCGTGTTCATCACAGCACACAGCGGAAAACTTTTTGCAATGGATAAAGAAAACGAGCATCTGCCTGTTTGTCTGTTTTCTTGCGTTTGGTGCCTAAATGAACAGAACCTAGGTTAGGTCCCACCTGACTGTTTGTCAGCGGTGTTGCTGAAGGCTCTTGGCCTCATGGTTCTTGTCCTTTGTCGGCCGATTCTATGTGTAGGTAAAGATGTCATCATGAGTGAGCTTGTTGGTTCATTGGTTATCTTTCACCAATCTCAAACGGTTTTCAATCATAAGAGAATTTTCAATCACCACGTCATCTCCTCAATTTACCTTTGACAGTCAGACGTTTTATCATGATGTATCTTTAATGTTGTCAGAACCTTTTTTTTTTTTTAGAGCCATGAGAAACAGGCCTTGACTAACCCCCAAAGGGAACAAGGATTATCAGAAACATGTCTTACATTATCTGTCTCTGTGTGTGTGTGTGTGTGTGTGTGTGTGTGTGTGTGTGTGTGTGTGTGTGTGTGTGTGTGTGTGTGTGTGTGTGTGTGTGTGTGTAGCCCATTTAACAAAACATGGGAAGTCGAGTGATGGTTAACAGTCGATCCCTCGACAGGCCTTCATGTGAACAGTATCTGTGAATTCATCGCCATGACATAATCAGCAGTCTTTTGAATGTTAAATTCAATCATTGCAAAGAGAATCGGTTATTTTCATATTTCACCCCTGTAAACCTACCATTGCATACAGGACTGGAGTACCTATTTTTGTTATTTAAACTTTTAATTTTATTTTCCACAACCAGAAGGTCAAATCATGTCTCCTGTTTTTTTTGATTCGTTCATTTGAAATAATTTACAATAAACATGTTGCCAACCCTTTCACTTCGTGTGTGGTCTTTTACTAAATGTCAGCTCTAAGGGAGGCGGAGTAGAGTAGAAACATTAGCCTGGACCCAGATCTGTTTGTAACACTTTGCCATCTCCTATAGCCATTGGAGTTGGTAAGATGGCACAAACAGATATGGAACCAAGCTATAAAGACATTGGGGAGAGAACACAAGAAGGGGCTATATTATGTAGCAGGTTGCTGTTTTATTGGGATGAGTTTTGTTCTGGAGGCAGAACTGAGCGATTTCTGCTAGATGGGCTGACTGCATAGTCAAAAATGGTCTATATTGTAAAAATAAAATGAGCTTATTGGTCAGAGTTTTAGGTTAGGATTAGCAGTGTGGTTAAGGTTAGGTTTAAAATCAGATTGTATGACTTTGGCTGACTGCTAGTGACCACTGCAGAGCTACCTGCAGAACTAGATTCATGACGCAATGCTAACCTTCTATCCTTTTCATGAGACCATTAGAGCTGTACAGTCAACTAGCCAACAGTGTATACTGAACTCTGCGATGTAGAAGTTGTTTTCAGTTTGGGAAATGGGTTTACTATTGGCAGCACTTCACATGGAACAACTAATCATCCGCAAACCATTAAAGAAAATGTTTTGTCTTCCCAGTAATTGCCTCTGTCACTTCAGTGGACTCGTCTCAATAAGAATGACTTGAAGAACGTCTGTGGCATGTTTGGATTTAAGTCTCTTCCCCCAGATGTTCTCTAGCTTTTGGAAGTACTGTAGATATGCTGTAATGTAGATTCATAAAACTTCAACTGTCTGTAGATCAGGGGTGCCCAAACTTTTGGACTTGGAAACCCCTTAAACATGGTTTATCAATATATAAGATCATTCTGGAAGACTGGCAAGCCCAATCTAATTTTGTTGGGGGCCATGTTTGGCCCGCAGGCCCCACTTTGGATGGCCCTGCTGTAGATAGAGGGAGAGACGAGGAATAGTGTGATAGCCCGCCTCCCCTGTCCTAACCAAGGACTGCCCATGTGCACAACAGCATAAGTTACTCTTTAGCCCTGGTACACTTTTCAAGCACCAGCTGCATTCTGCTGAAGGCACATATTGGACTGTCACTTTTGATAACTTCCGTGACCAAAAAGTACATCTTAATACATTCATCTGTGTGAAGACAAAGACCGTTCTCTTTACACAACAAAGTTGTAACTGATTGACTAAGTCAGAACATATGTTGGCTGTTTTCTGCATTTGTTTTGTCCCTGTCATCGCACATTGCTTTGATGTGTTACTTCGATGTCGACCACATAGTGTGAGACTTCTCAATTTCCACCTTCAGTCTACCCTTCCCCTGCAGATTAACACCAGTCTTGCTTTTCAAATGAAGAAAAGCATGTAATATCAAAAACATGTTGGAACAAATCTCTTTATGATGCCACAGCATGGCTTATGACGGATTTGGAGGCCATCCTTTTTCTGACACCAAACCAATTCCTTAAATAGCCTATTGAGATTCAAGTGTTTAAAAAAATATATACACTTGCCAAGAACAATGACTTTAAAATGGGTCAGTGTTCCCTCTGTGTTTGGACCAAAGAATTACATAATAGTGTCCAAACCACAGATGCTATCTGACACACACAAACATTGACCTCCACATCATGGTTTATTTTGTTGGCTCATCTCCATCCTTATCTGCCAGGGCCAGGTTTGCCGAACTCTGGGAAAGAGACCAATTTCTCAAGACTTCTCAGCTTCCCTGTATCTCTTGTCTCATCAGGTGATGCTCCAGCCCAGTACATAGCCTAGAGGGCCAGACGAAGGACCAAAGAATCAGACTTGAGACGAGCATACAGCATAAACCCCTCAAGGAACGTCTGGTTAAGAGAATCAAGCACCCCAGAGGACAGTGAAAAGAAGAAGACGGAAGTAGATTGTTTGCATGGAAGAGGTTAGTGCTAGCACTGCTGACCCTAGTGATGTGGGTTCATCCAAAGCTTGAACGGATACTGGAGGTAAGAGACGAAACAATTACATTATTTTACTATATGGTTTTACTCACACAGGGTTGGGGAGTAACTGATTGCATGTAATCTGATTACAAAACGGTATCAGTTACGGTACCACCAAAAATATTTGAATCAGATTACAGATACTTTTGAAAAAGTAGATTACTTATTAGATTACTTGTCAATTCAGAAAGGATGTTTGTGAAAATCATACGTGACACTTTCTGTTTTCTCAATGATATTCAATTCAGCATTGAAAAGGGTGCAAGTTTGCTGACCACAAATCAGAGACGAATAGGATGACACACCAAATGCATTTGATGGATTTTTTTTGTCTTCTAATGCATTTTAAGGGGAAAGTAATACGAAAGTAACAAAGTAATCAGATTACATTACTGAGTTTGGGTAATCCAGAAATTAGTTACTGATTTTTGGACAGGTAAGGTAACTAGTAACCATAATGGATTACATTTAGAAAGTAACCTACCCAACCCTGCTAACACAGTTACTGTGAGTATACACACACACACACACACACATACACACACAAGTTTTTTCCTCCATCTAATTAGTGCAGCAATTGTTAGAAATTGTTTGGTTATGTAAATGTCAGAATGAATGCTACTCTTTTGTCGAGTCCAGGTCCTCATATCTCCTCTACACTAGGAAGAGCTTTGTGGGGAATGTCCCCATTCTGGACTACAAGGTCACAGAGTTGACCAGGTAGACTATAGGGATCATGACACCACTGAGCACCCCCCTTTCAGAACATTTAACCAGCCGGGGCACATCCGGCTGAACCACACTGACTGTACCATGTCCCACCTAGTCTCTCATTTATATACACTGAGTGTCCAAAACATTAAGAACACCTTAACACAATCCATGTCTCAAGGCTTAAAAATCGTTCTTTAACCTGTCTCCTCCCTTTCATCTGATTTGAAGTGGATTTAACAAGTTACATGAATAATGGATAATAGCTTTCACCTGGATTCACCTGGTCAATCTATGTCTTGGAAAGAGCAGGTGTTCTTAATGTTTTGTGTATGCTCAATAAGAGGTAACGCTGTTCTGATAATGTCTGTGTTTTGACATGTCTGTCCATCTGTTGCTTTGACTCTGGGTTTGAGCTGCGTAGTCTGGACCCGGGGGGGGTGATGTTCTTTGGGGACATCGACGGGCAGCAGAACTACTTCCTGCTGGCGGTGGTCCATGGGAATCTGAGCGTCCAGACGAGCCGCGGGGACAGACAGGTCCTCGTCACCTCATGGCCAAGATTGGTGATGGGGAGTGGAAAAAGGTGAGGTCCTGAACCGTACCCTCTAAATTACTTTGTGACAGTAGGCTATGTTATAACCATAACATAATTACCATGTGGAAAATGTACAGGTAAATGCCAAAATAAAGGAAACACCAACATAAAGTGTCTTAATAGGGCGTAGGGCCACGACAGCTTCAATGCGCCTTGGCATAGATTCTACAAGTGTTTGGAACTCTATTGGAGGGATGTGACACCATTCTTCCACAAGAAATTCTATCATTTGGTGTTTTGTTGATTGTGGTGGAAACCCTGTCTTTGGCGCGCTCCAGAATCTCCCATAAGTGTTCAATGGCGAATGTGCATAAAGATGTCGAAATTCTAATATGACTTCATTGTTTCACCAGTATGCAATGAGGTTTTGAACTACGGTGCACAATATTGTTCAATGTGCCAATAAATCAGCATAATCTACTTTTTCGTTTTTTCTAATTGCCGGCATCTTGAAGCTAAAATGGGGATCATGTTTACTGTGCTAGAGTAATGGATAATGTACAATCGTGGCCAAAAGTTTTGAGAATGACGCATATTCATTTTCATAAAGTCTGCTGCCTCAGTGTCTTTAGATATTTTTGTCAGATGTTACTATGGAATACTGAAGTAATAATTTCATTTCATAAGTGTCAAAGGCTTTTATTGACAATTACATGAAGTTGATGCATAGAGTCAATATTTGCAGTGTTGACCCTTCTTTTTCAAGACCTCTGCAATCCACCCTGGCATGCTGTCAATTAAATTCTGAGCCACATCCTGACTGATGGCAGCCCATTCTTGCATAATCAATCCCCAAAATCTGTGTGTTTTTGTTTGTCCCACCCGCCTCTTGAGGATTGACCACAAGTTCTCAATGGGATTAAGGTCTGGGGAGTTTCCTGGCCATGGACCCAAAATATTGATGTTTTGTTCTCCGAGCCACTTAGTTATCACTTTTGCCTCATACAAGGTGCTCCATCATGCTGGAAAGGGCATTGTTCGTCACCAAACTGTTCCTGGATGGTTGGGAGAAGTTGCTCTCGGAGGATGAGTTGGTACCATTCTTTATTCATGGCTGTGTTCTTAGGCAAAATTGTGAGTGAGCCCACTCCCTTGGCTGAGAAGCAACCCCACACATGAATGGTCTCAGGATGCTTTACTGTTGGCATGACACGGCTGATGGTAGTGCTCACCTTGTCTTCTCCGGACAAGCTTTTTTCTGGATGCCCCAAACAATCGGAAAGGGGATTCATCAGAGAAATTATTTTACCCCCGTCCTCAGCAGTACCTTTTGCAGAATATCAGTCTGTCCCTGATGTTTTTCCTGCCGAGAAGTGGCTTCTTTGCTGCCCTTCTTGACACCAGGCCATCCTCCAAAGTCTTCGCCTCACTGTGCATAGAGATGCACTCACACCTGCCTGCCGCCATTCCTGAGCAAGCGCTGTACTGGTGGTGCCCCGATCCCGCAGCTGAATCAACTTTAGGAAATGGTCCTGGCGCTTGCTGGACTTTCTTGGGCATCATGAAGCCTTCACAACAATTGAACCGCTCTCCTTGAAGTTCTTAATGATCCGATAAATGGTTGATTGTGTGAAGCCCTTTTTGTGCAAAGCAATGATGACTGCATGTGTTTCCTTGAAGGTAACCATATTTGACAGAGGAAGAACAATGATTCCAAGCACCACCCTCTTTTTGAAGCTTCCGGTCTGTTATTGGAACTCAATCAGCATGACAAAGTGATCTCCAGCCTTGTCCTCATCAACACTGACACCTGTGTTAACAAGAGAATCACTGACATGATGTCAGCTGGTCCTTTTGTGGCAGTGCTGAAATGCAATGGAAATGTTTTGGGGGGATTCAGTTCCTTTGCATGGCAAAGAGGGACTTTGCAATTAATTGCAATTCATCTGATCACTCTTCATAACATTGTGAGTGTATGCAAATTGCCATCATACAAACTGAGGCAGCAGACTTTGTGAAAATGTATATTTCATCCTCCAACCTTTTGGCCACGACTGTACAGCATGAGATATTTGTGGTAAGTGCAAGGGGGCCGCCACCTTTATGCACCTCTGCAATTGGGTTGAGATCTGGTGACAGATGGCCATGGCATATGGTTGACATTGTTCTCATGCTCAAACCATTCGGTGACCACTGGTGCCCTGTGGATGGGTGCATTGTCATCCTATGGGGGCATAGCCATGGTATCCAAAATAATGCCCTGCCCAGCATTTTTATACGCAACCCTAAGCATGATGGGGCATTAATTGCTTAATTAACTCAGGAACCACACCTGTGTTGAAGCAACTGCTTTCAATATACTTTTGTATCCCTCATTTAGTTAAGTGTTTCCATTATTTTGACAGTTACCTGTGATAACCATGCAATAGCAATGTAATAACCATGTCAATACAATGTAAGACCCACATGGGCTATGTATTAGTTATCCAATACCAATGTATTACCAATGTAATGACCATGTGGGCCATGTAATAACCATGTCAATACAATGTAAGACCCACATGGGCTATGTATTAGTGATCCAATACCAATCTATTATCCAATGTAATGACCATGCAATAATAGTGTTGGTCTAAGGGCCAGCGTAAAAGCCATGCCCACATATGACCCCTGAACTCATCTAAATCTCACGTGTACATTATGGATGCCGATTACAGTGATGAAACAGGAGGGAGCTGTGGCTGTGCGCGTGGGCTCGGAGGCAGTCGTCACAGTTCAGCAGTCCGCTGAGAGCCACATGGCCGAGATAGGCAACAGAGTTACACATGGGATACGCAAATGTACAGTCAATAACACAATAGAAAAATCTGTATACAGTGTGTGCAAAGGAGGTAAGGCAACAAATAGGCCATCGTGGCGAAGTAGTTACCCTGGGGGTGAGTCTTGTTAACACCCACCTGACTGACAGGGAGCAGAATGGGAGGATGTGAGAGGACCCATGGGAAGGAATGTGTCTAGAGAGGGGTTAGGACCTAACAGGGACACAGCAGGGTTGCAGACAGGCTGGAGGCGGGGGTGAGAGATAATTAAGGTGTAGAAGGGGTAGTGCTAGCATGTTGTGGGAGGTTTTTGAAGGGAATTTGTTTCTGCACAGTAAAGGTTAGGACCTTTACATTCCATGGTTAGGAGCAACAGTAATAAAACACAGGGTTGCAGATGGGGTGGGAGGCCGGTGGGACATTAAGAGAGAGCGTGAAGGGGTAGTATCACGGTTTTCTTCTATCTCCTCCTCTGACGAAGAGGTGTAGCAAGGATCGGACCAAAATGCAGCGTGGTAATTTTCATACATGTTTAATAACGAATAAACACGAACAATACAAAAACAAGAAACGTAACACGAAAACCGAAACGACGTATACTGGTGCAAACTAACACAGTAACACAGAGAGAGGAACAATCACCCACCCAACACTCAAAGAATATGGCTGCCTAAATATGGTTCCCTATCAGAGACAACGATAAACACCTGCCTCTGATTGAGAACCACTTCAGGCAGCCATAAACTTTTCTAGATAACCCTACTAATTCACAATCCCAATACCTACAAAAAACCCAAGAAAAAACACACCACATAAATAAACCCATGTCACACCCTGGCCTGACCAAAATAATAAAGAAAACACAAAATACTTAGACCAGGGCGTGACAGGTAGTGGTAAAATGTGAAGTGAGGTTTTTGGAGGAAAATGTGTGACTGCAGAGGGCTTGGGAACAATGTTAGTAAGTACACTGGGGTTGCATCACAAAATACACCCTATTCCCTGTGTAGTGTACTACATTTGACCTATAAATCAAATTAAATGTCACATGCGCACCTTACCGTGAAATGCTTACTTACAAGCCTCCCGAGTGGCGCAGCGTTCTTAGGCACTGCATCTCAGTGCAAGAGGCATCCCTGCAGTCCCTGGTTCAAATCCAGCTGCATCACATCCAGCCATGATTGGGAGTCCCATAGGGCGGTGCACAATTGGCCCAGCGTTGTCTGGGTTTGGCCTGGATAGGTCCTCATTGTAAATAAGAATTTGTTCCAATCCAGGCTGCATCACATCCAGCTGTGATTGGGAGTCCCACAGGGTGGCGCACAATTGGCCCGGTGTTTGATTAGTTCTGCAGTCTTATGGCTTGGGGGTAGAAGCTGTTAAGGAGCCTTTTGGTCCTAGACTTGGCGCTTCGGTACCTCTTGCCTTGCCGTAGCAGAGAGAGCAGTCTGACTTGGGTGACTGGAGTCTTTGACAATGGACTAACGTGCCATTTGGGACACAGCCTGGGTTGCGGAAGAATAAGGGCATAGGGTGAAACATTGAAGGCTCACTAGTGGGACACTAGCTACTATGCCCTCCTTAATTATTGCGATAGTCAAGCATTTTTCATATTTTTTGGCTCTATACAAAAGTCTAAATTGAGTGAATTGGACCATTTTCCTGTCCTGCTAAGCATTCAAAATGTAACGAGTACTTTTGGGTATCAGGGAAAATATAAATAGGAAAGTACAGATACCCAAAAAGTACTTTAAAGTATATTTACTTAAGTACTTTACACCACTGACTGTCTGTGGAGATGGGAGTTAACCAGGGATCTGTCTGGTTCTCATAACATTAGCTTTGCTCATCTAATCTGTGTGCAATGATAACCGCACAGTCTGAGCCGGTTCTCTGACACACCAACTTTCTCACCATGATAAGAACAACAAGATCAAAGCATAGCATATGGCTCGGTGTTCAACCACTCCTAAGAGAACATGAACTGTAGATCATATCACTTGAACACTATTTTATACCCCTCACAAACAGCAATCCATGGTTAGGAGCAACAGTAATAAAACACAGGGTTGCAGATGGGGTGGGAGGCTGCTGGGACATTAAGAGAGAGTGTGAAGGGGTAGTGGTAAAATGTGAAGTGAGGTTTTTGGAGGAAAATGTGTGAGTGCAGAGGGCTTGGGAACAATGTTAAGGTCAACTACCCATAAATGTTTCCAAGGACCTAAAATATAGGTCCCAGAATTTTTCCCTGTCAGGGTGCGTGGTCAGAAAAAAATCCTGAGGGTTAAAGCCAACAGAGGCGATTCCAGGAAAGTAGGACCCAGGGACAATATGTACCCAGCACCTCTGCACCTTAGAATCCTGCAGGCTCCGCTCCAGGATTCTGGAGTCCTGACTGACCCAGTCCCAGCTCCACATGCAGCCATCCAGAAGAGGGTTCAGCTTGACAGACAGACAGACAGACAGACAGACCGAGAGGAAATTGTATAGAAAAACAAGCCCCATGTGATTGCCCTTCACTACATAGCACTGTTTTTAGTCTAATTCAGATTAAGAGGGACAGTGGGTTCATTCAATGAACAGACACATGCTGTTTGTGTAGAGTATAAAATACAATGTTAAAATTCTATGAACTGCAGTTCATGATGTCTCAGGAGTGGTTGAACTCTGAGCTCTGCTTTGATCCTGTTGTTCTTACCATGGTGAGAAAGTTGGTGTGTCAGAGAACTGTCCCAGGCTGTGCGGTCCAACTCTGAAAATCATTATTAGAGTTGACAAGAGCACAGTGGTTAACATTACACACAGATTAGAGAAGCAAATTTCACATTATGAGAACCAGCCAGATCCCTGGTTAACTCCCATCTCCACTTCCTGCCCTCCCATCTATCCTTCTCTCCAATCCATCCTCCCTTCTGCCCTATAATCTACCCTCCCTCCGTCCAATCCACCCACCAACCAAGGCATCATACCAAGGATATACTATTAAAGTATGGAGTGGCAGGTAGCCTAGTGGTTAGAGCGTTGGACTTGTAACCGAAAGGTTGCAGGATCGAATTCTGCCCCTGAACAAGGCAGTTAACCTACTGTTAGGCGGTCATTGAAAATAAGAATTTGTTCTTAACTAACTTGACTAGTAAAATAAAGGTGTAAAAAAGTAAATGAAATAGGATAGGAGAAAACAGAAAAACATTCATAAAAACAATGGAAAAAGTTCAATAAAAATTCTTATCAGCACAAATGGCCACCAGAACAGACATGACTGCTATGCAGGTTACTCTAAGTAAAAGACAGGCTCTCATCGTATTGTATTAATGGAGACCAGGTTAAGTCAAACTTATGTTGGGACCCAAGCACAGTGTACCTAACAGAGGCTAAAGGAGACTTCCAGTAAAAGAGGACAAGCCAGCAGCGGGTAAGTTCCCCAAAAATGGCAGTGAACGGGTTGTGGCTAACAGTTGTATTACACATATGTGAGAGTGCCTAGAAAATGGGGTCTCACAGTCACTGGACACTTGTATTTAAATTCTAAGCGGAAACACAGAACTTCTCTCGCAGGAAGAAAACAATTCAGATTGGGGTAAAAATGTGGACCGCTGGTTAACTCCCATCTCATTTACATTTACCTCATTTATCAGATGCTCTTATCCAGAGCGACTTGCAGGAGCAATTAAGGTTAAGTGCCTTGATCAAGGGCACATTGGCAGATTTTCCACCTTGGCTGCTCAGGGATTTGAATCAGTGACCTTTCGATTACTAGCCCCACGCTCTTAACCACCAGGCTGCCTGCCATCTCCACAGAGAGTTTCACATGCTCCCATACTGTAGCTACTCTCCCACTGCATTTCATTCTTGCCATTACTTCACTAACTTCTGAAGCTGAAGTTTAAGTACTTGGATCAGGTGCTTTCCTTATTTTGTCAGTAATGTAAAAAGGGTGACAACATTCAATGGTCTGTTAAAGGAACACTGCATTGTTGTATGAACAAGAAAGTGCACCGGTTAGGGTGCAGAGTGATATGCATGTTATGTTTGTCTTTGTGTCTGCAGTGCTGCTGGGAAGCTCTTCAGCTGAGCCAGATGGTGCAGACTGGACTCTCTCTGTGGAGCTAGCTCTCAGAACCGTTTCATTCAGAGGCTCTCTCCTCATCCTCGTAGACACTCAGAATGACTACATTCTCTCCTTGAAACTCAACCACCCTTCACAGGTAACACACCGGAACTATACAGCCTCACGGCCCAACTGATCTGGACCAGCTTTTTGTTACGTTATTGTCTCTATCTTCTCTCAATCCTTCACTATTACTGCTTTGGAAATGTTTATGATCTTGAAGAATGGTACAATGGCAAATCCTAACAAATGGCAAAGAGATGGTCAACACATACACACATAACATAACTCATTCCTATTTTACAATGGCTGCCTACCCCGGCCAAATCCTAACCCGGGTGACGCTGGGCCAATTGTGCGTCGCCCTACGGGACTCCCAATCACGACCGGTTGTGACACAGCCTGGATACACATACAAACTCACGCGGGTCACTCAAACACACATGCATCCACACCCACACACACATACACACAGCAGCAGATCACAAAGAAGTCTCTCACACACACACACTCCTGCCTCCATAGAGTCTGGGAACTGACTTGATTAGCCCAATGCTCACATGTTGTGATGTCATGCAAAATGCCAAACATGAAGAGGTCAAACTTTCCGAAAGAGGCTTTGTTCAAATTATGTCACTGTCAGCGTGCCATACTTTAAGATGATTTAACTCCTGGAAATCCCACCACATATATACATGATTCTTTCTGCTGTGTAGAACAAACCCTGACTTTTACCTTTTACGTCTTTTTAAGGCACAAACAGATATGTTGCTGTTTCTTTTGCAGATTGTTTTATTGATACCGATTGTTGATCTGGCATTCGCTGTATCTGTTTATGAAATTTGTATCCATTTGACAATGTGTTAACAAATTTTCGGGACCAACGGAGATCCGTTTGAGGGGGACTCTATTCTAGTTGCGCAGCTACCCCCAGGCCCTCTGCTCTGGTGAGAGTCAGTACCTGCAGCTGTAGGTGAGGCCAGAACAGCTGGTGATTGGCATGGGCGTAACCAAGGCAACCATGAAGTTGACAGATGGGGACTATGAGCTCCTGAAGAGGGTGTTGAGCCAACCAGGGAGCATGGTGTAACTGGGGGGCGGGCCAGGTGAGAATTGAGTCTCAAATGACACCCTCCTCCCTCGAAAATGTACTACCCTAGGCCAGATACTTTCTCTTCAAATCCTATTCACACTGTCTTCCCACAACAACTGATCCTATTCCTCTTACTCTTTCACCATTCTACTCTTACACAGCACTGCTTATAAGACTACATGAGACCACTTAAACCACTGTTTACTGTTTGGCCATTGTCTGTCTCTCAACGTTTTACTCTGTCTCATATGGCTATCTATGTAACATCTGTAACACATGTTACTGCAGAGTGCATTAATATTGTATTTTCTAATAGTTGTAATTTATTTGTATTGAAGCATCTCTAACATGTGAGGGATGTTCATTTGAAGAACAAGAGAAGGATTGCATTTTCTTTGTGTAGATCGTTTTGTATAACTTTTTTGGCAAACTTTGGTACGTTACCACAAAACCACAGCATGGCCTCTTTCACTTTATTTGCTGCATATGTTTCTGTCATTTCCAGCAGAATTCCCCTCTGAGGTAAAGCTAAACGGTACAGCTGAATTACCATGTCCACTCTTAAGTCTGTGAATGGCAATAAAGCATTTGCTGCCTTTTATAGCTATTTGAGTAGCATTGCATTTTTTACAGACATGCTCAAATTGGTTGGTACCCTTACAGCTGATTGCAATGATGCTTAATTCCTCCTGAAAAGTGATTAAATGAAAAGCTATTTTATCATGTACACTTGCATGCCTTTGGTATGTCATAGAATAAAGCGAAGAAGCTGTGAAAAGAGATGAATTACTGTTTATTCTACAAATACATTCTAAAATGGACTGGACACATTTGTTGGTACCCCTTAGAAAATATAATAAATAATTGGATTATAGTGATATTTCAAACAAATTTGTTTCTTTAATTAGTATCACACACACGTCTCCAATCATGTAATCAGTCATTCAGCCTATTTAAATGGAGAAAAGTAGTCACTGTGCTGTTTGGTATCATTGTGGTCACCACACTGAACATGGACCAGAGTAAAGTAGTCACTGTGCTGTTTGGTATCATTGTGTGCACCACACTGAACATGGACCAGAGTAAAGTAGTCACTGTGCTGTTTGATATCATTATGTGCACCACACTGAACATGGACCAGAGTAAAGTAGTCACTGTGCTGTTTGGTATCATTGTGTGCACCACATTGAACATGGACCAGAGTAAAGTAGTCACTGTGCTGTTTGGTATCATTGTGTGCACCACACTGAACATGGACCAGAGTAAAGTAGTCACTGTGCTGTTTGGTATCATTATGTGCACCACACTGAACATGGACCAGAGTAAAGTAGTCACTGAGCTGTTTGTTATCATTGTGGTCACCACACTGAACATGGACCAGAGTAAAGTAGTCACTGTGCTGTTTGGTATCATTGTGTGCACCACACTGAACATGGACCAGAGTAAAGTAGTCACTGTGCTGTTTGGTATCATTGTGTGCACCACACTGAACATGGACCAGAGTAAAGTAGTCACTGTGCTGTTTGGTATCATTATGTGCACCACACTGAACATGGACTACAGTAAAGTAGTCACTGTGCTGTTTGGTATCATTGTGTGCACCACACTGAACATGGACCAGAGTAAAGTAGTCACTGTGCTGTTTGGTATCATTGTGTGCACCACACTGAACAAGGACCAGAGTAAAGTAGTCACTGTGCTGTTTGGTATCATTATGTGCACCACACTGAACATGGACCAGAGTAAAGTAGTCACTGTGCTGTTTGGTATCATTATGTGCACCACACTGAACATGGACCAGAGTAAAGTAGTCACTGTGCTGTTTGGTATCATTATGTGCACCACACTGAACATGGACTAGAGTAAAGTAGTCACTGTGCTGTTTGGTATCATTGTGTGCACCACACTGAACATGGACCAGAGTAAAGTAGTCACTGTGCTGTTTGGTATCATTGTGTGCACCACACTGAACATGGACCAGAGTAAAGTAGTCACTGTGCTGTTTGGTATCATTGTGTGCACCACACTGAACATGGACCAGAGTAAAGTAGTCACTGTGCTGTTTGGTATCATTGTGTGCACCACACTGAACATGGACCAGAGTAAAGTAGTCACTGTGCTGTTTGGTATCATTATGTGCACCACACTGAACATGGACTAGAGTAAAGTAGTCACTGTGCTGTTTGGTATCATTGTGTGCACCACACTGAACATGGACCAGAGTAAAGTAGTCACTGTGCTGTTTGGTATCATTGTGTGCACCACACTGAACATGGACCAGAGTAAAGTAGTCACTGTGCTGTTTGGTATCATTGTGTGCACCACACTGAACATGGACCAGAGTAAATTAGTCACTGTGCTGTTTGGTATCATTATGTGCACCACACTGAACATGGACTAGAGTAAAGTAGTCACTGTGCTGTTTGGTATCATTGTGTGCACCACACTGAACATGGACCAGAGTAAAGTAGTCACTGTGCTGTTTGGTATCATTGTGTGCACCACACTGAACATGGACCAGAGTAAAGTAGTCACTGTGCTGTTTGGTATCATTGTGTGCACCACACTGAACATGGACCAGAGTAAAGTAGTCACTGTGCTGTTTGGTATCATTGTGGTCACCACACTGAACATGGACCAGAGTAAAGTAGTCACTGTGCTGTTTGGTATCATTGTGTGCACCACACTGAACATGGACCAGAGTAAAGTAGTCACTGTGCTGTTTGGTATCATTATGTGCACCACACTGAACATGGACTAGAGTAAAGTAGTCACTGTGCTGTTTGGTATCATTGTGTGCACCACACTGAACATGGACCAGTAAAGTAGTCACTGTGCTGTTTGGTATCATTGTGTTGCACCACACTGACCATGGACCAGAGTAAAGTAGTCACTGTGCTGTTTGGTATCATTGTGGTCACCACACTGAACATGGACCAGAGTAAAGTAGTCACTGTGCTGTTTGGTATCATTGTGTGCACCACACTGAACATGGACCAGAGTAAAGTAGTCACTGTGCTGTTTGGTATCATTATGTGCACCACACTGAACATGGACTAGAGTAAAGTAGTCACTGTGCTGTTTGGTATCATTGTGTGCACCACACTGAACATGGACCAGAGTAAAGTAGTCACTGTGCTGTTTGGTATCATTGTGTGCACCACACTGAACATGGACCAGAGTAAAGTAGTCACTGTGCTGTTTGGTATCATTGTGTGCACCACACTGAACATGGACCAGAGTAAAGTAGTCACTGTGCTGTTTGGTATCATTGTGTTGCACCACACTGACCATGGACCAGAGTAAAGTAGTCACTGTGCTGTTTGGTATCATTGTGGTCACCACACTGAACATGGACCAGAGTAAAGTAGTCACTGTGCTGTTTGGTATCATTATGTGCACCACACTGAACATGGACTAGAGTAAAGTAGTCACTGTGCTGTTTGGTATCATTGTGTGCACCACACTGAACATGGACCAGAGTAAAGTAGTCACTGTGCTGTTTGGTATCATTGTGTGCACCACCTGAACATGGACCAGAGTAAAGTAGTCACTGTGCTGTTTGGTATCATTGTGTGCACCACACTGAACATGGACCAGAGTAAAGTAGTCACTGTGCTGTTTGGTATCATTGTGTGCACCACACTGAACATGGACCAGAGTAAAGTAGTCACTGTGCTGTTTGGTATCATTATGTGCACCACACTGAACATGGACTAGAGTAAAGTAGTCACTGTGCTGTTTGGTATCATTGTGTGCACCACACTGAACATGGACCAGAGTAAAGTAGTCACTGTGCTGTTTGGTATCATTGTGTGCGCCACACTGAACATGGACCAGAGTAAAGTAGTCACTGTGCTGTTTGGTATCATTGTGTGCACCACACTGAACATGGACCAGAGTAAAGTAGTCACTGTGCTGTTTGGTATCATTGTGTGCACCACACTGAACATGGACCAGAGTAAAGTAGTCACTGTGCTGTTTGGTATCATTATGTGCACCACACTGAACATGGACTAGAGTAAAGTAGTCACTGTGCTGTTTGGTATCATTGTGTGCACCACACTGAACATGGACCAGAGTAAAGTAGTCACTGTGCTGTTTGGTATCATTGTGTGCACCACACTGAACATGGACCAGAGTAAAGTAGTCACTGTGCTGTTTGGTATCATTGTGTGCACCACACTGAACATGGACCAGAGTAAAGTAGTCACTGTGCTGTTTGGTATCATTATGTGCACCACACTGAACATGGACTAGAGTAAAGTAGTCACTGTGCTGTTTGGTATCATTGTGTGCACCACACTGAACATGGACCAGAGTAAAGTAGTCACTGTGCTGTTTGGTATCATTGTGTGCACCACACTGAACATGGACCAGAGTAAAGTAGTCACTGTGCTGTTTGGTATCATTGTGTGCACCACACTGAACATGGACCAGAGTAAAGTAGTCACTGTGCTGTTTGGTATCATTGTGTGCACCACACTGAACATGGACCAGAGTAAAGTAGTCACTGTGCTGTTTGGTATCATTGTGTTGCACCACACTGACCATGGACCAGAGTAAAGTAGTCACTGTGCTGTTTGGTATCATTGTGGTCACCACACTGAACATGGACCAGAGTAAAGTAGTCACTGTGCTGTTTGGTATCATTGTGTGCACCACACTGAACATGGACCAGAGTAAAGTAGTCACTGTGCTGTTTGGTATCATTATGTGCACCACACTGAACATGGACTAGAGTAAAGTAGTCACTGTGCTGTTTGGTATCATTGTGTGCACCACACTGAACATGGACCAGAGTAAAGTAGTCACTGTGCTGTTTGGTATCATTGTGTGCACCACACTGAACATGGACCAGAGTAAAGTAGTCACTGTGCTGTTTGGTATCATTGTGTGCACCACACTGAACATGGACCAGAGTAAAGTAGTCACTGTGCTGTTTGGTATCATTGTGTTGCACCACACTGACCATGGACCAGAGTAAAGTAGTCACTGTGCTGTTTGGTATCATTGTGGTCACCACACTGAACATGGACCAGAGTAAAGTAGTCACTGTGCTGTTTGGTATCATTATGTGCACCACACTGAACATGGACTAGAGTAAAGTAGTCACTGTGCTGTTTGGTATCATTGTGTGCACCACACTGAACATGGACCAGAGTAAATTAGTCACTGTGCTGTTTGGTATCATTGTGTGCACCACACTGAACATGGACCAGAGTAAAGTAGTCACTGTGCTGTTGAACATGTAAAGTATCACTGTGCTGTTTGTATCATTGTGCACCACACTGAACATGGACCAGAGTAAAGTAGTCACTGTGCTGTTTGGTATCATTATGTGCACCACACTGAACATGGACTAGAGTAAAGTAGTCACTGTGCTGTTTGGTATCATTGTGTGCACCACACTGAACATGGACCAGAGTAAAGTAGTCACTGTGCTGTTTGGTATCATTGTGTGCGCCACACTGAACATGGACCAGAGTAAAGTAGTCACTGTGCTGTTTGGTATCATTGTGTGCACCACACTGAACATGGACCAGAGTAAATTAGTCACTGTGCTGTTTGGTATCATTATGTGCACCACACTGAACATGGACTAGAGTAAAGTAGTCACTGTGCTGTTTGGTATCATTGTGTGCACCACACTGAACATGGACCAGAGTAAAGTAGTCACTGTGCTGTTTGGTATCATTGTGTGCACCACACTGAACATGGACCAGAGTAAAGTAGTCACTGTGCTGTTTGGTATCATTGTGTGCACCACACTGAACATGGACCAGAGTAAAGTAGTCACTGTGCTGTTTGGTATCATTATGTGCACCACACTGAACATGGACTAGAGTAAAGTAGTCACTGTGCTGTTTGGTATCATTGTGTGCACCACACTGAACATGGACCAGAGTAAAGTAGTCACTGTGGTGTTTGGTATCATTGTGGTCACCACACTGAACATGGACCAGAGTAAAGTAGTCACTGTGCTGTTTGGTATCATTGTGTGCACCACACTGAACATGGACCAGAGTAAAGTAGTCACTGTGCTGTTTGGTATCATTGTGGTCACCACACTGAACATGGACCAGAGTAAAGTAGTCACTGTGCTGTTTGGTATCATTGTGTGCACCACACTGAACATGGACCAGAGTAAAGTAGTCACTGTGCTGTTTGTTATCATTATGTGCACCACACTGAACATGGACTAGAGTAAAGTAGTCACTGTGCTGTTTGGTATCATTGTGTGCACCACACTGAACATGGACCAGAGTAAAGTAGTCACTGTGCTGTTTGGTATCATTGTGTGCACCACACTGAACATGGACCAGAGTAAAGTAGTCACTGTGCTGTTTGGTATCATTGTGTTGCACCACACTGACCATGGACCAGAGTAAAGTAGTCACTGTGCTGTTTGGTATCATTGTGGTCACCACACTGAACATGGACCAGAGTAAAGTAGTCACTGTGCTGTTTGGTATCATTGTGTGCACCACACTGAACATGGACCAGAGTAAAGTAGTCACTGTGCTGTTTGGTATCATTGTGTGCACCACACTGAACATGAACCAGAGTAAAGTAGTCACTGTGCTGTTTGGTATCATTGTGTGCACCACACTGAACATGGACCAGAGTAAAGTAGTCACTGTGCTGTTTGGTATCATTGTGTGCACCACACTGAACATGGACCAGAGTAAAGTAGTCACTGTGCTGTTTGGTATCATTGTGTGCACCACACTGAACATGGACCAGAGTAAATTAGTCACTGTGCTGTTTGGTATCATTATGTGCACCACACTGAACATGGACTAGAGTAAAGTAGTCACTGTGCTGTTTGGTATCATTGTGTGCACCACACTGAACATGGACCAGAGTAAAGTAGTCACTGTGCTGTTTGGTATCATTGTGTGCACCACACTGAACATGGACCAGAGTAAAGTAGTCACTGTGCTGTTTGGTATCATTGTGTGCACCACACTGAACATGGACCAGAGTAAAGTAGTCACTGTGCTGTTTGGTATCATTGTGGTCACCACACTGAACATGGACCAGAGTAAAGTAGTCACTGTGCTGTTTGGTATCATTGTGTGCACCACACTGAACATGGACCAGAGTAAAGTAGTCACTGTGCTGTTTGGTATCATTATGTGCACCACACTGAACATGGACTAGAGTAAAGTAGTCACTGTGCTGTTTGGTATCATTGTGTGCACCACACTGAACATGGACCCGAGTAAAGTAGTCACTGTGCTGTTTGGTATCATTGTGTTGCACCACACTGACCATGGACCAGAGTAAAGTAGTCACTGTGCTGTTTGGTATCATTGTGGTCACCACACTGAACATGGACCAGAGTAAAGTAGTCACTGTGCTGTTTGGTATCATTGTGTGCACCACACTGAACATGGACCAGAGTAAAGTAGTCACTGTGCTGTTTGGTATCATTATGTGCACCACACTGAACATGGACTAGAGTAAAGTAGTCACTGTGCTGTTTGGTATCATTGTGTGCACCACACTGAACATGGACCAGAGTAAAGTAGTCACTGTGCTGTTTGGTATCATTGTGTGCACCACACTGAACATGGACCAGAGTAAAGTAGTCACTGTGCTGTTTGGTATCATTGTGTGCACCACACTGAACATGGACCAGAGTAAAGTAGTCACTGTGCTGTTTGGTATCATTGTGTTGCACCACACTGACCATGGACCAGAGTAAAGTAGTCACTGTGCTGTTTGGTATCATTGTGGTCACCACACTGAACATGGACCAGAGTAAAGTAGTCACTGTGCTGTTTGGTATCATTATGTGCACCACACTGAACATGGACTAGAGTAAAGTAGTCACTGTGCTGTTTGGTATCATTGTGTGCACCACACTGAACATGGACCAGAGTAAAGTAGTCACTGTGCTGTTTGGTATCATTGTGTGCACCACACTGAACATGGACCAGAGTAAAGTAGTCACTGTGCTGTTTGGTATCATTGTGTGCACCACACTGAACATGGACCAGAGTAAAGTAGTCACTGTGCTGTTTGGTATCATTGTGTGCACCACACTGAACATGGACCAGAGTAAAGTAGTCACTGTGCTGTTTGGTATCATTATGTGCACCACACTGAACATGGACTAGAGTAAAGTAGTCACTGTGCTGTTTGGTATCATTGTGTGCACCACACTGAACATGGACCAGAGTAAAGTAGTCACTGTGCTGTTTGGTATCATTGTGTGCGCCACACTGAACATGGACCAGAGTAAAGTAGTCACTGTGCTGTTTGGTATCATTGTGTGCACCACACTGAACATGGACCAGAGTAAAGTAGTCACTGTGCTGTTTGGTATCATTGTGTGCACCACACTGAACATGGACCAGAGTAAAGTAGTCACTGTGCTGTTTGGTATCATTATGTGCACCACACTGAACATGGACTAGAGTAAAGTAGTCACTGTGCTGTTTGGTATCATTGTGTGCACCACACTGAACATGGACCAGAGTAAAGTAGTCACTGTGCTGTTTGGTATCATTGTGTGCACCACACTGAACATGGACCAGAGTAAAGTAGTCACTGTGCTGTTTGGTATCATTGTGTGCACCACACTGAACATGGACCAGAGTAAAGTAGTCACTGTGCTGTTTGGTATCATTATGTGCACCACACTGAACATGGACTAGAGTAAAGTAGTCACTGTGCTGTTTGGTATCATTGTGTGCACCACACTGAACATGGACCAGAGTAAAGTAGTCACTGTGCTGTTTGGTATCATTGTGTGCACCACACTGAACATGGACCAGAGTAAAGTAGTCACTGTGCTGTTTGGTATCATTGTGTGCACCACACTGAACATGGACCAGAGTAAAGTAGTCACTGTGCTGTTTGGTATCATTGTGTGCACCACACTGAACATGGACCAGAGTAAAGTAGTCACTGTGCTGTTTGGTATCATTGTGTTGCACCACACTGACCATGGACCAGAGTAAAGTAGTCACTGTGCTGTTTGGTATCATTGTGGTCACCACACTGAACATGGACCAGAGTAAAGTAGTCACTGTGCTGTTTGGTATCATTGTGTGCACCACACTGAACATGGACCAGAGTAAAGTAGTCACTGTGCTGTTTGGTATCATTATGTGCACCACACTGAACATGGACTAGAGTAAAGTAGTCACTGTGCTGTTTGGTATCATTGTGTGCACCACACTGAACATGGACCAGAGTAAAGTAGTCACTGTGCTGTTTGGTATCATTGTGTGCACCACACTGAACATGGACCAGAGTAAAGTAGTCACTGTGCTGTTTGGTATCATTGTGTGCACCACACTGAACATGGACCAGAGTAAAGTAGTCACTGTGCTGTTTGGTATCATTGTGTTGCACCACACTGACCATGGACCAGAGTAAAGTAGTCACTGTGCTGTTTGGTATCATTGTGGTCACCACACTGAACATGGACCAGAGTAAAGTAGTCACTGTGCTGTTTGGTATCATTATGTGCACCACACTGAACATGGACTAGAGTAAAGTAGTCACTGTGCTGTTTGGTATCATTGTGTGCACCACACTGAACATGGACCAGAGTAAATTAGTCACTGTGCTGTTTGGTATCATTGTGTGCACCACACTGAACATGGACCAGAGTAAAGTAGTCACTGTGCTGTTTGGTATCATTGTGTGCACCACACTGAACATGGACCAGAGTAAAGTAGTCACTGTGCTGTTTGGTATCATTGTGTGCACCACACTGAACATGGACCAGAGTAAAGTAGTCACTGTGCTGTTTGGTATCATTATGTGCACCACACTGAACATGGACTAGAGTAAAGTAGTCACTGTGCTGTTTGGTATCATTGTGTGCACCACACTGAACATGGACCAGAGTAAAGTAGTCACTGTGCTGTTTGGTATCATTGTGTGCGCCACACTGAACATGGACCAGAGTAAAGTAGTCACTGTGCTGTTTGGTATCATTGTGTGCACCACACTGAACATGGACCAGAGTAAATTAGTCACTGTGCTGTTTGGTATCATTATGTGCACCACACTGAACATGGACTAGAGTAAAGTAGTCACTGTGCTGTTTGGTATCATTGTGTGCACCACACTGAACATGGACCAGAGTAAAGTAGTCACTGTGCTGTTTGGTATCATTGTGTGCACCACACTGAACATGGACCAGAGTAAAGTAGTCACTGTGCTGTTTGGTATCATTGTGTGCACCACACTGAACATGGACCAGAGTAAAGTAGTCACTGTGCTGTTTGGTATCATTATGTGCACCACACTGAACATGGACTAGAGTAAAGTAGTCACTGTGCTGTTTGGTATCATTGTGTGCACCACACTGAACATGGACCAGAGTAAAGTAGTCACTGTGGTGTTTGGTATCATTGTGGTCACCACACTGAACATGGACCAGAGTAAAGTAGTCACTGTGCTGTTTGGTATCATTGTGTGCACCACACTGAACATGGACCAGAGTAAAGTAGTCACTGTGCTGTTTGGTATCATTGTGGTCACCACACTGAACATGGACCAGAGTAAAGTAGTCACTGTGCTGTTTGGTATCATTGTGTGCACCACACTGAACATGGACCAGAGTAAAGTAGTCACTGTGCTGTTTGTTATCATTATGTGCACCACACTGAACATGGACTAGAGTAAAGTAGTCACTGTGCTGTTTGGTATCATTGTGTGCACCACACTGAACATGGACCAGAGTAAAGTAGTCACTGTGCTGTTTGGTATCATTGTGTGCACCACACTGAACATGGACCAGAGTAAAGTAGTCACTGTGCTGTTTGGTATCATTGTGTTGCACCACACTGACCATGGACCAGAGTAAAGTAGTCACTGTGCTGTTTGGTATCATTGTGGTCACCACACTGAACATGGACCAGAGTAAAGTAGTCACTGTGCTGTTTGGTATCATTGTGTGCACCACACTGAACATGGACCAGAGTAAAGTAGTCACTGTGCTGTTTGGTATCATTGTGTGCACCACACTGAACATGAACCAGAGTAAAGTAGTCACTGTGCTGTTTGGTATCATTGTGTGCACCACACTGAACATGGACCAGAGTAAAGTAGTCACTGTGCTGTTTGGTATCATTGTGTGCACCACACTGAACATGGACCAGAGTAAAGTAGTCACTGTGCTGTTTGGTATCATTGTGTTGCACCACACTGACCATGGACCAGAGTAAAGTAGTCACTGTGCTGTTTGGTATCATTGTGGTCACCACACTGAACATGGACCAGAGTAAAGTAGTCACTGTGCTGTTTGGTATCATTATGTGCACCACACTGAACATGGACTAGAGTAAAGTAGTCACTGTGCTGTTTGGTATCATTGTGTGCACCACACTGAACATGGACCAGAGTAAAGTAGTCACTGTGCTGTTTGGTATCATTGTGGTCACCACACTGAACATGGACCAGAGTAAAGTAGTCACTGTGCTGTTTGGTATCATTGTGGTCACCACACTGAACATGGACCAGAGTAAAGTAGTCACTGTGCTGTTTGGTATCATTGTGGTCACCACACTGAACATGGACCAGAGTAAAGTAGTCACTGTGCTGTTTGGTATCATTGTGTGCACCACACTGAACATGGACCAGAGTAAAGTAGTCACTGTGCTGTTTGGTATCATTGTGGTCACCACACTGAACATGGACCAGAGTAAAGTAGTCACTGTGCTGTTTGGTATCATTGTGTGCACCACACTGAACATGGACCAGAGTAAAGTAGTCACTGTGCTGTTTGGTATCATTGTGTGCACCACACTGAACATGGACCAGAGTAAAGTAGTCACTGTGCTGTTTGGTATCATTGTGGTCACCACACTGAACATGGACCAGAGTAAAGTAGTCACTGTGCTGTTTGGTATCATTGTGTGCACCACACTGAACATGGACCAGAGTAAAGTAGTCACTGTGCTGTTTGGTATCATTGTGGTCACCACACTGAACATGGACCAGAGTAAAGTAGTCACTGTGCTGTTTGGTATCATTGTGTGCACCACACTGAACATGGACCAGAGAAAGCAAAGGAGAGATTTGTCTGAGGAGATCAGAAAGACAATAATAGACAAGCATGGTAAAGGTTAACGGCTACAAGACCATCTCCAAGCAGCTTGATGTTCCTGTGACAACAGTTGCAAATATTATTAACAAGTTTAAGGTCCATGGAACTGCAGCCAACCTCCCTGGGCGCGGCCACAAGAGGAAAATCAACCCCAGATTGAACAGAAGGAGAGTGTGAATGGTAGAAAAATAACCAAGGATAACTGCCAGAGAGATCCAAGGTGAAGGTTTGTTTCTGATTGCACCATTCGTCGCTTTTTGAGTGAACGTGGGCTCCATGGAAGAAGACCCAGGAGGACTCCACTCTTGAAAGAAAAACAAAGCCAGACTGGAATTTGCTAAAATGCATATTGACAAGCCACAATCTTTCTGGGAGAATGTCCTTTGGACAGATTAGTCAAAACTGGAGCTTTTTGGAAAGTCACATCAGCTCCATGTTCACAGATGGAAAAAATGAAGCTTTCAAAGAAAAGAACACCATACCTACAGGGAAACATGGAGGAGGCTCGGTTCTGCTCTGGGGCTGTTTCGCTGTGCCTGGCACAGGGTGCCTTGAACCTGTGCAGGGCACAATAAAATCTCCAGAATGCCTTGATAGTCTTTAGAGAAACGTACTGCCCAGTGTCAGAAAGCTCTGCCTCAGTAGCAGGTCAATGGTCCTCCAACAGGATAATGTCCCAAAACAGGATATTGTCCCAAGAATAGATAAGAACAAAACATTTGACTATTCTGAAGTGGCCTTCTGTGAGTCCTGATCTGAATCCTATCAAATATATATGGAAAGAGCTGAAACTTGCAGTCTGGAGAAGGCACCCATCAAACCTGGGACAGCTGGAGCAGTTTGCTCAGGAAGAGTGGGCCAAACTACCTGTTAACAGGTGCAGGGGTCTCATTGAGAGCTACAGAAAACGTTTGATTGCAATGATTGCCTTTAAAGGTTGTGCAACAAAATATTAGGGTAAGGGTCCCATTTTTGTCCATGCTCTTTTCATGTTTTATTATTTACAATATTATGTTGAGTAAAAAAAAAAAGCAACGTCTGATTTCTATTAAATATGGTATAAACAATGGTAGACCACTGTGTTATTATTTGACCCTGCTGGCCATCTATGAACATCTTGGCCATGTTCTGTTATAATCTCCACCCGACACAGCCAGAAGAGGACTGGCCTGATTCCTCTCTAGGTTTCTTCCTAGGTTCTGGCCTTTCTAGGGAGTTTTTCCAAGCCACCGTGCTTCTACAGCTGCATTGCTTGCTGTTTGGAGTTTTAGGCTGGGTTTCTGTACAGCACTTTGAGATATCAGCTGATGTAAGAAGGGCTATATAAATTAATTTGATTTGGATGCCATTACTTTTGTCAGTTAAGTTATTTCAGAGAATTGTGCATTCTTATTTTTTGTGGCTGGGTGCCAATACATTTGAGCACGTCTGTATGTGTTGTAATTTTCCCCAAAGCTGTCCAGATGGTCAACAAACATTGTATTCTTTCGCACACTAAGTTCCTGAACCATTTCTTAATGTACTGTACGGATGAGATGCAAGTTCTGTGTATTACCTTATACTGCCTATGAAACTAACTAAAGCAAGACAGAAGCGCCTGGGACAGAACAGCTACTCTATATTCTTCATTGACATGAGAGTGACATGAACACCAAAACACAAGGCACTCATCTTTTTACCAGACAGAAGCTCTCACATCCAGTTGCAGACCTGGATTCAAATTTAAATCATTTCAAATGCTTTAGCTGAGCTTGATTGAGCTTGCCTGGCGCAATAGAACCAATAGAATAGCCACAAAGGTGCAAAACCTGCCCACCTGGCTCTCCAGGCAGGCTAAAGCAAACATGCAAAGTATTTGAAAGATTTCAAATAGTATTTGAACCAAGGTTTTCACAGTTGCCTGAGAATGGGAGGAGTCTAAACCAATGTTCTTGTGTTTTATTTTTGTCCTGCGGAATTCTTTGAACCCTGGTGAGGAAAGAGGTTTTTTTATTTGGAAAGAAAAACCCCAGATAATTACTCCATCCATCTTCTGTTTGGACATTTCCACAGTTGTTTCAAGTGGAATTGTGCAAGTAAATTACATTTGGATTTTGGGTTTATTGGTTTTTAGCCCTCACGAGTGGAACGTTTTATGAATCTGTCTTCGCTCCTTAAAATCAAAGGTGTATGTGTGTGAGTATGTCTGTCTCAATTGGAGGGGACATCTTGGGGAATTTTGGAGAATTGTCTCAGCTCTGTACCTTGTGTTTCTGTAACCAGGGGAAGCACATTGCAAACAACATGTCTAAAGAAGGAAGAAAAAACACACAGAAGCTTCAGTTTGTGAGGTATGCATTGATTGGCTACGGGCTTGATACTTCCGGGCACATCCCCCTCTATGCCTATTGGGCTCAAAGAAAGAACAAAGTTCTTATTACTTAATGAGTTTTGGGCCCTAATGAAATAAAGGTCAACAATGTTACGGCAATGAAGAGGCCAGGCAGGCAACATCAAGCAGCATCTCTAATGAAGCCCAGAAGAACCTAGAACAGTATGGCTGTCGGTCCATTAGTTAATTTAATCAGAAAAAAAAGACTTAACATGACTTGTTATTACTTTATTAGCAGATACAGTTGATTTTAAGATGTATAAAAAAAGTACATGTATTTTGTCAAACCACACATTTCACAAAAGGTCTTAAATAATGAGCCTTTTCACTCGTTTGTAGAATGCACATCATAAGACCAAAATAATTGACAAATCATTTGAAATAGCTCAACGTATTTACATTTCATATACAGACATTTTACACCATACCCAACAACTATTCTAAAATAAACTCCAAAATACAGATTGGATGTCTTATGACTGTCATGTCTAGGGCCAGGAGTGCCTGGAGGAAACACCTGGCCCTAGTTGTATGACAAGTTGGCAACGGAACGCTGGAATAGGGAGGTTCATTCAGACAGAAAAGCTCTGTGGTTTGTAGGGCAGCAGGTTATAGAGCGGGGCGAAGGGAGGGGGGTTGGGATCGGGATGGAGGGGTACTGATGGATCACTCTGGGGGAACTCCTTCCCCGCTACTGGGGTAAAGTATAAGGAGGCTCTCTGAAAGACGGAACAGAACAGAAAACACAAGCTTAGTTGGATTCAGCTAAACAGTATTGTTCCATTTGCTAATTTATAACTACACTCTACCTCTCGGTAAAGAATGGTTACAAAAATATTTTGAATTGAAACCCATGACCAGTTTGAATGGATAAGCAAATAAACGTAATAGATGCCAAATAAATAGATGCCAAATCAAACTAATCTTAATTTTAGGGAAAAACAATATTGTTCTATTTGTAACTGCACTAAACTTGGGAATAATTACAAACAGCAGGCTTTGAACATCACCTCTTTGAGTGGACAAAGGATAAGAAAGAAAAAAAAGTTTAAAAGATTCCAAATAAAAATATTAGATTCCAAATGGAGGTAGGTCTAATGTTTCTCAGACAAGTTCTTGTTTTCTGGGGGTTTAATGGTTGGATGCATGAGCCTGGTATAATCTACTAGGGCTACTTGGTGCTTTCTGTCTTTCCAGCAGCCAGTAGTTGCAAAGCTGGGTTTTAATAAGAGGGTAAGGTAGACAGACGGTGGGCAGAGGAGGGGAGGGCAGCAGGACAATATGGGATGGTAGAGGGAGCTGAGTCATACCAAAGATGACTCGAGGCAGTAATCAGTGCCAAAGGTGCTTCAACAAAGTACTGATTGAAAGGGTCTATGAAACTAATGTGATTTTTTGTTTAATTATATTTTTTTATAAATTTGCAAACATTTCAGAAAATCTGTTTTTGCTTTGTCCTTATGGGGTAGTGTGTGTAGATCGATGGGGGGGGGATTCATCCATTTTAGTATAAGGCTGTATCGTAACAAAATGTGGAAAATGTCAAGGGGTCTGAACACTTTCCAAATGCATTGTACATATTTGGCGTCCTGGAAAAACCTTGGCAGACTCTATTTTCCAACCCTTGCACCAGCGTTGGTATTTTACCCTTCTTATATTAACTTGCTTGCTCTGTGGCAGGAGTGGAGATATTTGAGGTGTGCCAATTTCAAGCAGTGCTACTGGTGATACTTAAGACTCTGGTCTTAGCGGTAATGCAATTGGTTAAGTCAATAGACATTCCCGTTTTTTTCTTTATATTGGATATTATTATTTTTTCTGATTGGCCAGTGAGTGGCCAAGCCTCGACACACCCACAACTTGTTTACTTACCAAAACTCGAGCCCGTTAGCTACTGCGCCCATCATTCTGATTGTGAAAATTAAAAAATACAATCGGACACACAAACTTATAATGCTACTGCCAGATCTACCATTGCATTAGATGTATTATGATATAGAGCCCTGTATCTCCAAAAAGAAAACTTTTCACAAACTGATTAGTTAAATATATTTTCAGATGGATGACCATACAGTCCCGGATATTCACAAGGTGTTTGGAGTGACTTTGATTGGTCTTAAAGTCATTAAACTTTCACTGCACATTTTTGTTTCTGTTTTTTTTTTTACACACATTGAAAGTAGTCATTCGCTTGAAAAAAAAACTAAAAGGTTACAAGGAGATACAAGGTTTATCCAGGATGGCAATGATTTATTTCTACAACCTCCGCTTCAGTCTTGGGCTTAATTGATCTAGTAAAATCATAGCAGAGAAATGGGTCCGATTCATTATATGGAAACAGCAACTGTGTGTCATGAGCCTTACCTGTGTGGGTAGGCAAGCAGGGTTAGGGATAGGGACACACTTTTTACAGTAAAAGTCACTTCAACACTGAAGATTCAGTGGAAGCAGCAATTTTATCGTTGTGTTTTGCAATAAATAGGTTTCATGATGTGTTTATCATGCAATTCATGTGGATGTAGTTTTTTTATGTGTTCAATATCTGTGAGAGATGCTTTGGCACTTACCCAGTGGGTTTTGCTCTTATCTGTTCCAATACTAACAGGAGTGGAGGGTGTGAGCAAACAGAATTACGAGTGTGTGTGTGTGTGTGTGTGTGTGTGTGTGTGTGTGTGTGTGTGTGTGTGTGTGTGTGTGTGTGTGTGTGTGTGTGTGTGTGTGTGTGTGTGTGTGTGTGTGTGTGTGTGTGTGTGTGTGTGAGACTGACCGGGTAGAGGTGTTGGTGTCCTTTGTTGGTGTTGTCCATCAGCAGGGGGGCAGTGGCGGAGGAAAGACATCCACCTTCTGAGAGATGAGATGACAGCAGGGTCACTGAGCTGCTCCTCTGTCAAACACATACACAAAGAGAGACACACACAAACACATTTTGGAATGTTGTGAAATGTGTTGTGATCCTCTTGTGTGTATTCTGAAATACACAGGATATCTGAAATTATGTTGTCACCTGGTCTGGCATCAGTAGTCTGCCACATGGATGAACCCCCCCAACACAAACGCACAGACAACCACTTGTTCACACACACACACCCTGACACGCTGCTCATCAACCAGAAGTGGTGGGGAGAGAGATTTATAGCGATGCCGTGTTATTTGGATAAGACAGGAAGGGTTGGGGGATCCTGGGGTGGAAGGGGAGAGCTCAGATTTCCAAGAAACAATTATCTCTGACGTTGATGTGTGTCTTCCTGGGCTATGCCCTGCTGTGTCTCCCAGCTCTATCGTGCCACAACACAGAACATAAGCTCCTTCTTCTAATTCAATCAGGGCCGGTTAGCTGTTCTGGTTCTACTGGGGACATTTAACACAGGATGATCGCCAGAGAGATATCTTTCTTTCCTCTTAAGTGAGTCATGACATTTCTAATCTGGATTGCCGGGAAACTAAAAGACACACATTTGTATTCGATTTGATCATCAGAAAGGTATGAATATGTCTTTCCCAACCCCCATCCACTCCTTCAAAGCTTTGCTCGGATATGATAGCAGACAGACCTGGGTTCAAAAAAGATTGTAAATACTTGATCTGTGCTTGATTGAGCATGCCTGGCTTAATGGACCGATAAAATAGTTCCAAAACTGTAAACCCTGCACATCTGGCACTCCAGGCAGGCTAAAAACAACACTGACAGTATTTGGACGATTTCATAGCAGAAGAACAATGATAGCAGAAGGTCTTGTAAAGTTTAACGGCTTCCCGGCCCACACCACTACCGGCTCACACTGTTCCATCTTGACACCATATGTCCATAGGAGTCCTCCTGATACATCATCTGGGAGATTGTCTGTAATTTGATACCTCTGATACTCTCCACAACTATCTCTTGCTGTGTTTGTCCTCAACGGAGGCTTCACCGACACTCCTCTGGAACACGGTACACCTTGTATGGACTCACTGTACTCTACTGTATCAACACCAGTCTCATCAATAGCACTATAGGTGCAATCAAGTAACAGTTATGCAATTTTCCTCCACTCACTTAAAGGAACCGATACTCTAGATCCTTCATAGCTCGAGTCAAAAGTTGTGCACTATAATAGGGAATAGGGCTTCAAACACATAAAGCACTTAAAGTGAGTTGTGTTTTCAGATCTCAGAGGTCTTCTATTGGGATAAGTCCATGTCCCAGGTCATCTCTTTTGTAGATTCATCTCGATCAAATGGAAAAGATAAGCACTCTGGGCTCCCGAGTGGCGCAGCAGTCTAAGGCACTGCCTCTCAGTGCTAGAGGCGTCACTACAGACCCTGGTTAGATTCCAGGCTGTATCACAACCGGACGTGACTGGGAGTCCCATAGGACAGCACACAATTGGCCCAGCTTCGTCCAGGTTAAGTCGTCATTGGAAATAAGAATTTATTCTAACTGACTTGACTAGTTAAATACAGGTTAAATAAAATTAAATAAATGTAACTTCCAGATTTGTTGTGCTTATGTTTTCCATTAATTTGAGGTTGAGAAGGCACATACAGTGGGGCAAAAAAGTATTTAGTCAGCCACCAATTGTGCAAGTTCTCCCACTTAAAAATATGAGAGATGCCTATAATTTTCATCATAGGTACACTTCAACTATGACAGACACAATGAGGGGGAAAAAATCCAGAAAATGACATTGTAGGATGTTTAATGAATTTATTTGCAAATTATGGTGAAAAATAAGTATTTGGTCAATAACAAAGGTTTACCTCAATACTTTGTTATATACCCTTTGTTGGCAATGACAGAGGTCAAACGTTTTCTGTAAGTCTTCACAAGGTTTTCACACACTGTTGCTGGTATTTTGACCCATAACTCAATGCAGATCTCCTCTAGGGCATTGATGTTTTGGGGCTGTTGCTGGGCAACACAGACTTTCAACTCCCTCCAAAGATGTTCTATGGGGTTGAGATCTGGAGAATGGCTAGGCCACTCCAGGACCTTGAAATGTCTTTTACCAAGCCACTCCTTCGTTGCCCGGGCGGTGTGTTTGGGATCATTGTCATGCTGAAAGACCCAGCCACGTTTCATCTTCAATGCCCTTGCTGATAGAAGGAGGTTTTCACTCAAAATCTCACGATACATGGCCCCATTCATTCTTTCCTTTACACAGATCAGTTGTCCTGGTCCCTTTGCAGAAAAACAGCCCCAAAGCATGATGTTTCCACCCCCATGTAGGTATGGTGTTCTTTGGATGGAACTCAGCATTCTTTGTCCTCCAAACACAACGAGTTGAGTTTTTACCAAAAAGTTATATTTTGGTTTCATCTGACCATATGACATTCTCCCAATCTTCTTCTGGATCATCCAAATGCTCTCTAGCAAACTTCAGACGGGCCTGGACATGTACTGGCTTAAGCAGGGGGACACGTCTGGCACTGCAGGATTTGAGTCCCTGGCGGCGTAGTGTGTTACTGATGGTAGGCTTTGTTATTTTGGTCCCAGCTCTTTGCAGGTCATTCACTACGTCCCCCTGTGTGGTTCTGGGATTTTTGCTCACCGTTCTTGTGATCATTTTGACCCCACGGTGTGAGATCTTGCATGGAGCCCCAGATCGAGGGAGATTATCAGTGGTCTTGTATGTCTTCCATTTCCTAATAATTGCTCCCACAGTTGATTTCTTCAAACCAAGCTGCTTACCTATTGCAGATTCAGTCTTCCCAGCCTGGTGCAGGTCTACAACCTGAAAAGATCTGAGAAACTTTGAATTTGGAGTGTAATTTCCCTAAAATGTCCCTATAATGAATAACAAAGTATACCCTTGAATCAATCCGTAGAGCTGAAGACCTGCGCTGCAGCGCGATAGAAATTTAAAGGCAATGTTCCCGCGTGCTGCATTTATGGTATGTCGGCTCAATCGAAAATTATCTTGAAATTTCAATCGCGCTACAGCACAGACCTTCAGCGCTACGGATTGAATCAAGCCCAATATTAACCCGTGAGCCCGAGGAATGTACCCATATAAATAACACGGCAAAGTATTTCAGAACCATGGACAGCTACAGTTAGCCAGTGCAGGAGAAAGGCGCTGATGGTTCAGCTCCACTGCAGTGGAGAGCTCCACTACAGGCGGGCCGTGTCCCGCACCCAACAATTTTTCCCAATCCCCTTTCTCCAGGTTTAATACAATATGGAATCAAATCTGGATATGATTTAACTGCAAGTACTGATTAAGACTCCTGATAGTACACCACAAACCTTTAAGCATTGCACAAGTACATTTGCGTGCAATTTTAGCCACAGCCTGTCTCTCTCACCTGGTCCTTGATGCTTCCCAGCACAGCAGTGGTCAGGATACCCAGGAAGAAGGCCACCAGGTTGAGGCTGATCAGCACCCAGATCAACACGTACAGGGACAGCACGTCCCCGCAGCTCCGCACACCCACAAACTCATAGTAGTTGTTCATGTAGCCCCCACTACAAGACAGGACAACAGAATGTCACTAACAACAAATCCTTTAACAATATTATTATATTTATGCTATCAATATGCCATTCATAGAATAACATTAGGCTACTTTATAAAGCTATACTATTAAGCTAGTATGAAATGAGTTGGGCAGGACCAGGAGTTCTCGCAGACCATTGTTTTTTATTTAACCTTTATTTTGACAGGGAAGTCAAACTGAGACGAGGGTCTCTTTTTCAGATACAATATACAAAATTACAAAACATATTAAGAAAAATACACATTCATCAACATAGAGGTCATTACTCTGAACGCACCAAGTGAGACCAGTGGCCTCGTTTATAAAAATGTTCTCAGATTTATACTTGAAGTTAGTCGTAACATCATTTCCGACTGTGTGCTTACGTTGGATTCATAAAACATACTGAGCATAAAAAAGCTTGCTTACGCAGCTTCTAAGAAGCCCATTTGTAACTTACGCACGTGATCTATAAATCTCAAATTAACTTTGAATTGACGGCACCTGAACGTGCCTTACAATCAGCGATTTCCCCGTATAGAATGCTAGCACAAATGAGGGTTTAGTCAGGAATAGCCAAAGAGAAAGAGAAAAGCAGACTTTTTGGAAGTCGAGATCACGGCGATGGTAGAGGAGATTGAAGACAGGCAACACGTGTTATTCGGTGGACTAAATAGTGGGTTGACAAACAAAGCCAAACAGGTAGCTTGGGAGTGTGTTGCGATGCAGTGAACAAGGTGGGGCAGCAAGACAGAACTGTGGCTGATGTGAAAAAGAAATGCTCTGACCTTAAACTGCAAGGGATAAAAATAATCGCCATACATAACCAGCAGGAAAATCACCTACATCAAGTCTAGACTTGGCATAGAGATAAGATCATTTCCACGTCAAAGTAAGGTTTCATAAATAATTACTTATATGTGGTTTTCTGCATAAGTCATACTTAAGATCAAAATGGATTGTAAGTCCGTTTTATAAATGAGGTCCCAGAGCATCCATATAAAGGGCACAACAAAAACTAAAATCAGCTTTCCCCAACTCTGTGGAGACTGAAGGGCCCTCCAGTGTTATTCAAGCCTGGTTTGGTCATTTGTAAGTCTAAATTGAATTAATGATGATAGATACATAAGATGTCTCTGCATGAGTGCTTTTGTAGATAAACACATGAAAATGTTGCTCTCTCCTTACATACAAAGAGGCCCAACTAGTGCTGTTACGGTGACATATTACCGCCACACTGGCGTTCACGAGTCATGACGGCAGTCAAATTCCATGTGACCGTTTAGACACGGTAATTAGACTTCTCCAAGCTCTGATGCTGCTGATGGTTATTAGTGGCCTACCGAACTTGCAAACTGCTACCAAACTTGCTAACTGCACTCTATTGTCCCTCTAATCACTCTGACATCAATGCAAATGTGTTTGAAAATCTAATCACACTTCATGAGAGCCCATGAGCTCATGTTGCGCAACATTTCTATAGGCTATGTAATTGCGTGAGAAAACAGAGTGATGGCCTCTATTAAAAAGGTGGATCCCATCAGTTTTCTATAAGCTAGACCTACTATATTTATTTCTCAACTTCCTAATATTAAAGAAATTGCTTCTCTTTACAACAGGAGTATAGCCTACCTGGCTGGAATAAAACATGAGCCACGGGAAAAGCGTCCTCCATTCGCTTTTTAAGTGCATAGATGACATGTATTTTTGCCTCTGCCCCTGTTTGAGACAGGTGCATAGTAATGGCCCATTCTAAATCAAAACAAATTTCACACATATATTATTTAGCATATGTAAAAACAAGATTAAATCAAGAACAGTCTGAAGGCTGACAATATTAGCCTATCACTTGTGAATGATGCCCAGCTAGTGTGCAGTCAGGCAAGAAACAACGCATGCCTTTTTTCCCCAATTTTTTCAAATCATAGTCGCACACCTCATGTAGTCTAGCCCATATACCTATATGTTTTTATAAGGTTTGTATCGCAGCTGAAGTGGCCAAATAACGTCTTAACATTAAGCACATGAAACTGGTTTACAACAGGTGTAGAGCCTAACTGGCATACATTGGCAGTGTGTCAGTTTCAAGTTTGGGGAAGATAATTTTCACCATAAAAATGCACCTTTATAATAAACACATTACATGCACAGTCACGTTTGCAGTCACTTTTGAGAATGGTGTTTTCCCACTAATTGATTGCATTTTGGAATATTGGCGCTTATAGCCTACTGCCATATGCACATTGCTGCGCTTATAGCCTACTGCCATATGCACATTGCTGCGCTTATAGCCTACTGCCATATGCACATTGCTGCGCTTATAATGTGAAGGAATAGACTAACACTTTATCAACATTTTAAGCTAAACATTCTGATCTGTTGCGTCAGCCACATTGCTCACATTTTTTTTTATGCTAGTGGTTGTATTAATTTGGGATCTATCGCATTCCACAACTGTCCCAGACTATGTTTGGAATATTTATTTATTGTACAAAATAGGTAAACTTTTGCACTATTGGGATAGTAGATCTCCTGACATGTCAATGACGTGTCGTGAAAGTGTTTTTTTGATGAAGGAATTGTCTGTATAGTTTTGTTGGCCTTTTCCCCCAGCATTGTCCCAACCATATCCATGGCAGCAGGAAGAATGAAGTCCTCCACAATATTATGGGGCTTGCCTGTCCTAGTCACTCAGTAGCTCACCATATAAGATGCTTCTAGCCCCTTCATATTAATGGTATCTGTTGCTTTTATACATGTCTTACTACTCGAAAGTGGTCTTAATTCTCGCTCAAAAAACTCCAGTGGCTTATTTTTCAAATTGGCATGTTTTGTTTCTAAATGTCTGCGTAAGAGCGAAGGTTTCATCGAGCTGTGAGAAAACACACTGTGGCTGAGGAAAGGCACTACTCCCAATATACACTACCTTTCAAAGGTCTGGGGTCACTTAGAAATGTCATTTTTTAAAATTAAGATAAGCACATTTTTTGTCCATTAAAATAACATCAAATTGATCAGAAATACAGTGTAGACTGTTAATGTTGTAAATCACTATTGTAGCTGGAAATGGCAGAATTTTTATGGAATATCTACATAGGCGTACAGAGGCCCATTATCAGCAACCATCACTCCTGTATTCCAATGGCACGCTGTGTTAGCTAATCCAAGTTTATAATTTTAAAAGGCTAATTGATCATTAGAAAACCCTTTTGCAATTATGTTAGCACAGCTGAAAACGGTTGTTTCTGATTAAAGAAGCAATAAAACTGGCCTTTGTTAGACTAGTTCAGTATCTGGAGCATCAGCATTTGTGGGTTCGACTACAGGCTCAAAATGGACAGAAACAAAGAGCTTTATTCTGAAACTCGTCAGTCTATTCTTGTTCTGGGAAATGAAGGCTATTCCATGCGAGAAATTGCCAAGAAACTGAATATCTCGTACAACGCTGTGAACTACTCCCTTCACATAACAGCGCAAACTGGCTCTAGCCAGAATAGAAAGAGGAGTGGGAGGCCTCGGTGCACAACTGAGCAAGAGCATAAGTACATTAGAGTGTCTAGTTTGAGAAACAGACGCCTTACAAGTCCTCAACTGGCAGCTTCATTAAATAGTACCCGCAAAACACCAGTCTCAACGTCAACAGTGATTAAGCGACTCCGGGATGCTGGCCTGCTTGGGGACAGTTTTGTCACACAACACAATGCCACAGATGTCTAACATTTTGAGGGAGCGTGCAATTGGCATGCTGACTGCAGGAATGTACGGCAGAGAGAAAGCAGAGGACTTTCTCACTGTATGGATCCTGCCTGCACATACACTATACGAGCCGGAGATTACCAACTTGGTGCTGTAGAAGCAAGCAGTAAATTGCAGAGCATTGAGCCAAAACACCGGTCAACAAGTTAAAGAAAGACCGGTAGTAGGAGTGAAGGAACAGTGAATGATGGCTCATGAGGGCAGTGGGAAGAGAGATGAGTTGGTCTGTACACCATTCAACCTGGCTATTCCTGACTAAACACTCATTTGTGCTAGTTTGAGCTTACTTCAGCTTAAATAGGGCAGAATCATCGTGATAGCTAATGTGTGAAGAGCATTCTGGCACAAAATGCCTACCAAGCATCACACGGGTGGGTGAGTTCTACACATTGATGATGTGAGGGGTGAGTTACCACATATACTGTATATAAAGTTATTTTTTCAGTTTTAGATTTGTTAAAAAAGTTTGAAATATCCAATAAATGTCGTTCCACTTCATGATTGTGTCCCACTTGTTGTTGATTCTTCACAAAAAAATACAGTTTTATATCTTTATGTTTGAAGCCTGAAATGTGGCTAAAGGTCGCAAAGTTCAAGGGGGCCGAATACTTTCGCAAGGCACTGTATTTGCATCTTTGACTCACTTGGCACAGTCATAAAGGTCGCAGCAGTAGCAGGTCCCACTGCGTACCTTCATAGTACATGACTCCGTGAGACCCTGGCACGGCACCTGCAAGAGGAGGCAGACACTCTAATCAACAGTATTGAGTGACAGGCACAGTACAAGCAGAGATTAGTCAAAGGTGATAGACCCCTCCCTTAAAATGTATTTTCCCCCTGCCAGACAGTATGTACTACACATATTTTCAGAATTGGACAGGATAGCTAACACAGTAAGTCATATTGCTATGCGTGCAGTTGTACTTACAGAGGCATAGTAATTCTCATAGATGTAGCTATTTCCACTTGTGTAAAACTGGCATCTCCCTGCTTTCAGAGGACGGACATCCTGGTGTGGGACAGACAGAGAGACATGATATCGTAATGCATGAGAGAATTGAATAGACTGCAGTTGTATGGTTTAAACACAGCTGCAATGACTCCATCCAATTCCAGCACATCCCTTTTGAATAGCATTTGCCAATTAGACTCCATATCGTTCTGGCATTGTAAAGTTCTCCTATAAAACAGATGATGGATGTAAAATATATATACACTAAGTGTACTAAACATTAGGAACACCTGCTCTTTCCATGACATAGACAGGTGAATCCAGATGAAAGTTATGACCTCTAATTGATGTCACCTGTTAAATCCACTTCAGTCAGTGGAGATGATGGGGAGGAGGCAGGTTAAATAAGAATTTGTAAGCCTTGAGACAATTGAGACATGGATTGTGTGCCATTCAGAGAGGGAATGGGCAAGCCAATTGATTTAAGTGCCTTTGAACGGGGTATAGTAGTAGGTTCCACGTGCACCGGTTTGAGTCTGTCAAAAACTGCAACGCTGCTGGGTTTTTCCACTCTTGACAGTTTCCCGTGTGTATCACGACCCAAAGCACATCCAGTGATACAACTATGGGAAGCATTGGAGTCAACATGGGCCAGCTTCCCTGTGGAAAGCTTTACACACCCTGTAGAGTCCATGCCCTGACGAATTGAGGCTGCTCTGAGGGCAAACGGGAGTGTAACTCAATATTAGGAAGGTGTTGCTAATGTTTTGAACACTCAGTGTATACAGTGGTGTAAAGTACTTAAGTAAAAATACTTTAAAGTACTACTTAAGTAGTTTTTGTGGGTATCTGTACCTTACTATTTATATTTTTGACAACTTTGACTTTTACTTCACTACATTCCTAAAGAAAATAATGTACTTTTTACTCCATACATTTTCCATGACACCCAAAAGTACTCGTTACATTTTGAATGCTCATCCCTACTGCCTCTGGACACTAAACCCAAATGCATAATTTGGCTGGCTATCCGTACATTTTAAAAACAAGAAAATGGTACCGTCTGCTTGGATTAATATAAAGAATTTCAAATAATTTATACTTTTACTTTTGATACTTAAGTATATTTTAGCAATTACATTTGCCTTTGATACTATACAATTAATCTTCTCCTTTCCCACTTCTGATGACCAGGTGGCGAATCGCATCTCTGCATGTCTGGCAGACATATCAGTGTGGATGACGGATCACCACCTCAAGCTGAACCTCGGCAAGACGGAGCTGCTCTTCCTCCCGGGGAAGGACTGCCCGTTCCATGATCTCGCCATCACGGTTGACAACTCCATTGTGTCCTCCTCCCAGAGCGCTAAGAACCTTGGCGTGATCCTGGACAACACCCTGTCGTTCTCAACTAACATCAAGGCGGTGGCCCGTTCCTGTAGGTTCATGCTCTACAACATCCGCAGAGTACGACCCTGCCTCACACAGGAAGCGGCGCAGGTCCTAATCCAGGCACTTGTCATCTCCCGTCTGGATTACTGCAACTCGCTGTTGGCTGGGCTCCCTGCCTGTGCCATTAAACCCCTACAACTCATCCAGAATGCCGCAGCCCGTCTGGTGTTCAACCTTCCCAAGTTCTCTCACGTCACCCCGCTCCTCCGCTCTCTCCACTGGCTTCCAGTTGAAGCTCGCATCCGCTACAAGACCATGGTGCTTGCCTACGGAGCTGTGAGGGGAACGGCACCTCAGTACCTCCAGGCTCTGATCAGGCCCTACACCCAAACAAGGGCACTGCGTTCATCCACCTCTGGCCTGCTCGCCTCCCTACCACTGAGGAAGTACAGTTCCCGCTCAGCCCAGTCAAAACTGTTCGCTGCTCTGGCTCCCCAATGGTGGAACACACTCCCTCACGACGCCAGGACAGCGGAGTCAACCACCACCTTCCGGAGACACCTGAAACCCCACCTCTTTAAGGAATACCTAGGATAGGATAAAGTAATCCTTCTCACCCCCCTTAAAAGATTTAGATGCACTATTGTAAAGTGGCTGTTCCACTGGATGTCATAAGGTGAATGCACCAATTTGTAAGTCGCTCTGGATAAGAGCGTCTGCTAAATGACTTAAATGTAAATGTAATACTAAAGTATATTTAGAACCAAATACTTTTAGACTTTAATTGAAGTAGTATTTTACCGGGTGACTTTCACTTTTACCTGAGTAACTTTCTAATAAGGTATCCATAATTTTACTCAAATATGACAATTGGGTATTTTTTCCCACCACTGAGTATATACTGGAACCAGAAGATGGATGTAAAATATATATACAGTATATGTTATGAATTTTGCAGGTTTTGCTCAGGCATTGTAAACAGATAGTAGTGATGTACTACGCTGTTCAAAACATACTGTAGATAAGTATATCAACAAGTTGGACACTACATTGGAACAAGTCAAGTCAACTCTGTTATTGACATTTGTAAGTACCGAATGCATACATATGAAGGATGTTTATTTGATCACCCAGTTGCAGGAGAACCTTCCTGAAAGTAGTAAATGTAAAACTTTTAGTGCAATTTCCACTTTTAAATTTCAGACTTAATTTTCTCTTATGAAAAATGTATCAACCCCCACAACAATGTTGATGAATTCTAATCCACATAATAATTTACATTTCCTTTTGCTGCAGGATTACCTTCCTGCTGTAGCAAATATGCTCAAATTAAGATCCTGCATCTGTACAGTGCATTGGAATGTTTCTGTGACAAAAGCTAGCATATTATGTTACGTCTAGTCTATGAGACCAGGCTGCTATACACAAAGACTTACTTCTGTCTGCTTTGGCTATATTCACTCTTGCTCACAGTTTACAGAAAAACAGAATAAATGCAGAATTTACATAATTAAAAATGTCATTAAGAAAACCCTCACTTAGACACATAATACATGGCATATTGACAAACCTTGTTCATTTGGAGGTGTTATTGGTGCTTTGAATTTTACAATTCAATCTCTGTTTCTTTAAATATTTTTAATAGGGTTTTGATAGAGGCAAACAGTCCTAGCTGAAGCTGGGATCAATGGTCTAATAAAATAACTTGCTTGCTGGGTTTCCCAGCCCTCCTTCCACTACATATTATCACAGACCCCCTAAACAGACGCCCTGTACGGACAGACGGACGGATGAGCGGACGGACAGACGGACAGACGGACGTAGGCACAATTCTGGACCATGGGTCATTTGCATCTTGGCCTTTCCCTCGAAATGTACACATTAAGATTATATTGCAATGTCATTGTGTCCCAGAAGACCCATGTATTGATCCACTTTGAAATGTAAATGTGTTTAAAGTTTATTGCAAGTATTGAAGCTATATTGTGCTATGGATGGCAAACGGAACATTCGATCTTGTGTGAAATTTTCGTTTGGGTTGACACATTGAAATGGGAGAGGACGCTCTCTCATGACCACACTCATCTACAGGGAGTGAGACTCAATCCAAACTGCTTTCAACATTACAGGCAGGGTGGGTCAATCTCCATCCACACACGATGGAACACTCATGCATGAACACTAATATTACAGCTATTCTCACAAACACTCTCATGCACAACATCAAGATCAGAGACTAGGGGAAGAGAAACTGAGATCAAGCCCTACTACTGACTGAATAAATGACAAATAAATGAGTTTTCCCCCCTAAGATTGCTATTTTCACACTGAATGAGAAATAAATTAGCTTTAAGTAAGATTTTCATTTCCGGTCACAATTGTCTCAAACCCCCTGTGATCTGTTGAGTTGAAAGACACACGTGGAGCAGCAACGTTTACTCACCACGTTGAAAACGATGAAGACGCCATCCACCACCAGACACAGGAAGGAGGCAATGATCCCGAAGCTGAGGAAAACAATGGCCGCCACAAGCTGCAGAGAAAGGGAATAAGACATTATTAGAAAAGATAGAAACATACATACATGACTGAGCACATGCTAGTTGGACTAATGTTCAACAACAAAACTAGGAAGACAGTACACTGTATATATCCTCCCAAGTGGGTTGTAGCAATCCCACTGGGCACCAACATTACGTCATTGTCTACTCCACGTTGGTTCAAGGTCATTCACATGAAATGGTGTGGAAACAACGTTGATCCAACCAGCATGTGCCCAAAAGACCAAATTATTGTTACAATAAACACACTTGGGAGCCTATATTGATTTAAGACATTATGTCAGACAAAGTGCAAACAGCTGTGTCAAAGCAAACTTTCACTCAACTCAAGTGAAAAGAGAGAGACGCAGGTTGAACGGAATGATGATGATTAAAATATGATTAAAAGAGAAACACAGTATGAAGGAACACAGAGAAACACATGTAAAAAGCACAACAACTGTTTATGGTCAAAAGCATGTTATGTGCCCAGTGCCATTTAACCCAAGCTCTGTTGAGTAAAAACAGACTTCCTTTTTTAACGTAATAGTATTTACTTGCAACCCATGACTGGTTTCTGTCTTGTCTGACAGTTCAGCAACCCTATCCTAACATCTAACTTGAGATCAGTTATGAGAAATACAGTATAAGCAATCATGTTCCATAGTCGAGGAACATTTTTCATCTTAATCCAAGTTGCTGGTACAAGAGTCTACTTAAAACAACAAATCCACTCAGATCCACTCAGGAGATTCACTTGGTTTTCTTGGTCATCTCTGATAATCTCACATGGGCCCTAAAAGTTGTCTGGCTGTGAAATGATGTCCAAAATAGCTGAGTAGATTCAACAAAATGTCACCCAGTGTTAACACAATATCCCCACTGAGACAGAGAGAGAGAGAGAGAGTGAGAGAAAGAGAGAGAGAGAAAGAGAGAGAGAAAGAAAGAAAGAAAGAAAGAAAGAAAGAAAGAAAGAAAGAAAGAAAGAAAGAAAGAAAGAAAGAAAGAAAGAGAGAGAAAGAGAATATGAAGGAGCTGTGGCCGCCAGCAGACAAAAATAAACCAATGCGGGAAGATTTGTGGACCTACGGGAAGCTTGGTCTGGGATGTGTTCATTACCCACTCTGCAAAAACTGGTTGCATCAATGTTGTTTCCATGTAATTTTAAAAAAAAATCTATCTGATGAAGTTGGATCAATGTGGAAAACTGATTTGATTGCAAAAAGTCATCAACGTCAGGGAGTATCATATTTTTTTCACCCAACTTTTAACTTAAATCGAATGACATGGTGGGGAAAAATGACTTTGCAATCACGTTAATTGACATCTCAACCAAATATAAATCAAAACTAGACGTTGAAATTATATTTGTGCCCAGTGGGTAGGCAGCAAATTGAAGAAAACTGCCTGAAATTGGAAGGAACTACAGTACATTGGAGCCTGCAACCACATCAGTGCCTTCAGAAAGTATTCATACCCCTTGACTTATTACATATTTTGTTGCGTTACAGACTGAATTCAAAATGGGTTAAATAAATAAAAAAATCACCCATCTACACATAATACCCCATAATGACAAAGCAAAAACATGTTTTTATACATTTTTGCAAATGTATTGAAAATAAAATACAGAAATATCTAATACTTTGTAGAAGCACCTTTGGCAGCAATTACTGATGTGAGTCTTTCTGGGTAAGTCTCTAAGAGCTTTCCACGGCTGGATTGTGCACTATTTGCCCATTATTTTTTTCAACATTATTCAAGCTCTGTGAAATTGGTTGTTGATCCTTGCTAGACAAACAATTTTGTCCTGCTGAAAGGTATCTCCCAGTGTCTGGTTGAAAGCAGACTAAACCAGGTTTCCCTCTAGTATTTTGCCTGTGCTTATCTCCATTCCAATAAAAAAAAAATATCCTGGAAAAACTCACATCCTTAACGATTACAAGCCTACCTATAACCAATGTTCCCTCAAAAGAAATGTGGGCACTGAGCAAACTTCAGGTCTGCTGAGCGCAAACGTGAACATTTTGAAAATGTTGTGAAACTTCTGCCGTGCATTTACTGTGAACACTGAGGCTGTACCCACTTTAAGTTACAGTTATAACAGTGGTCAAGTAGGCAAATGTGGCTATTTGATCATAATGAAGGCCTATCAAATGGAGAAAATGCATCCCATAACATTTTAACATGGAAATAGCTGTTCTATCATTCAGCCTACAGTAGCAGACAATGAGTGGTGTTCAATGTAGGCCTTAATTCCATGACACTTTTGAAAACAATATATATTAACCTGTCTATCCACTTGTCCTTCAGACAAGATGGTGACTGAAAATGTTATTGTTTGAGGCAAAAAAAACACTTTACAAAATGAAATGCATTATTATTCCCATACCATTATTACAGAGAATAAGACAAATGATGCTACCCTTTGTCTATTGGCTACTTAGCTTATTCAAGCCTGTCTCAAAATACACTGCTCCAAAAAATAAAGGGAACACTAAAATAACACATCCTAATTCTGAATGAATTAAATATTCTTATTAAATACTTTTTTCTTTACATAGTTGAATGTGCTGACAACAAAATCACACAAAAATTATCAATGGAAATCAAATTTATCAACCCATGGAGATCTGGATTTGGAGTCACACTCAAAATTAAAGTGGAAAACCACACTACAGGCTGATCCAACTTTGATGTAATGTCTTTAAAACAAGTCAAAATGAGGCTCAGTAGTGTGTGTGTCCTCCATGTGCCTGTATGACCATCCTACAATGCCTGGGCATGCTCCTGATGAGGTGGCGGATGGTCTCCTGAGGGATCGCCTCCCAGACCTGGACTAAAGCATCCGCCAAATCCTGGAAAGTCTGTGGTGCAACGTGTCAATCAGTGTTGCTTCCTAAGTGGACAGTTTGATTTCACAGAAGTGTGATTGAAGTTGAGTTACATTGTGGATGGAGCGAGACATGATGTCCCAGATGTGCTCAGTTGGATTCAGGTCTGGGGAACGGGCGGGCCAGTCCATAGCATCAATGCCTTCCTCTTGCAGGAACTTCTGACACACTCCAGCCACATGAGGTCGAGCATTGTCTTGCATTAGGAGGAACCCAGGGCCAACCGCACCAGCATATGGTCTCACAAGGGGTCTGAGGATCTCATCTCGGTACCTAATGGCAGTCAGGCTACCTCTGGCAAGGACATGGAGGGCTGTGCGGACCCCAAAGAAATGCCACCACACCATGACTGACCCACCGCCAAACCGGTCATGCTGGAGGATGTTGCAGGCAGCAGAACGTTCTCCACGGCATCTCCAGACTCTGTCACGTCTGTCACATGTGCTCAGTGTGAACCTGCTTTCATCTGTGAAGAGCACAGGGCGCCAGTGGCGAATTTGCCAATCTCGGTGTTCTCTGGCAAATGCCAAACGTCCTGCACGGTGTTGGGCTGTATACACAACCCCCACCTGTGGACGTCGGGCCCTCATACCACCCTCATGGAGTCTGTTTCTGACCGTTTGAGCAGACACATGCACATTTGTGGCCTGCTGGAGGTCATTTTGCAGGGCTCTGGCAGTGCTCCTCCTGCTCCTCCTTGTACAAAGGCGGAGGTAGCGGTCCTGCTGGTGGGTTGTTGCCCTCCTACGGCCTCCTCCACGTCTTCTGGTGTACTGGCCTGTCTCCTGGTAGCGCCTCCATGCTCTGGACACTACGCTGACAGAAACAGCAAACCTTTTTGCCACAGCTCGCATTGATGTTCCATCCTGGATGAGCTGCACTACTCCGTCTCATGCTACCACTAGAGTGAAAGCACCGCCAGCATTCAAAAGTGACCAAAACATCAGCCAGGAAGCATAGGAACTGAGAAGTGGTCTGTGGTCACCACCTCCAGAACCACTCCTTTATTGGGGGTGTCTTGCTAATTGCCTATAATTTCCACCTGTTGTCTATTCCATTTGCATAACAGCATGTGAAATTTATTGTCAATCAGTGTTGCTTCCTAAGTGGACAGTTTGATTTCACAGAAGTGTGATTGAAGTTGAGTTACATTGTGTTGTTTAAGTGTTCCCTTTATTTTTTTGAGCAGTGTACAACACAGCCTATTACAGACTACAACCGAAAGCACATCCGAGAGCTGCCCAGTGACACAAGCCTACCAGACGAGCTAAATAACTTCTATGCTCGCTTCGAAGCAAGTAACACTGAAACATGCATGGGAGCATCAGCTATTACGGACAACTGTGTCATCACACTCTCCGCAGCTGAAGGAAGACCTTTATACAGGTCAACATTCACAAGGCCTCAGGTCCAGACGGATTACCAGGACGGGTACTCCGAGCATGCACTGACTAACTGGCAAGTGTCTTCACTGACATTTTCAACCTCTCCCTGTCTGAGTCTGTAATACCAACATGTTTCAAACAGACCACCATAGTCCCTGTGCCCAAGAACACTAAGGTAACCTGCCTAAATGACTACCGACCCGTAGCACTCACATCTGTAACAATGAAATGCTTTGAAAGGCTGGTCATGGCTCATTTCAATACCATTATCCCAGAAACCCCAGACCCACTCCAATTTACATACCGCACCAACAGATCCACAGATGATGCAGTCTTTATTGCACTCCACACTGCCCTTTCACACCTGGACCAAAATTAACACCTATGTGAGAATGCTGTTCATTGACTACAGCTCAGCATTCAACACCATAGTGCCCTCAAAGCTAAGGACCCTGGGACTAAACACCTCCCTCTGCAAATGGATACTGGACTTCCTGACGGGCCCTCCCAGGTGGTAAGGGTAGGTAACAACACATCCTCCACACTTTTCCTCAACACGATGGCCCCTCAGGACATCGTCATTAAGTTTGCTGATGATCAGTGGTAGGCCTGATCACTGACAACGATGTGACAGCCTATAATGAAGTCAGAGACCTGACTGTGTAGTGCAAGTACAACAACCTCTGCCTCAACGTGATCAAGACAAATGAGATGATTGTGGACTACAGGAAAAGTAGGACCGAGCACGCCCCCATTCTCATTGACGGGGCTACAGTGGAGCAGGTTGATAGCTTCAAGTTCCTTGGTGTCCACATCACCAACAAACTAACATTTTCCAAGCACACCAAGACAGTCGTGTTGAGGGCACGACATTCCCCCTCAGGAGACTTAAAAGATTTGGCTTGGGTCCTCAGATCCTCAGATTTTCAAAAGATTTTACAGCTGCACCATCGAGAGCATCCTGACGGGTTGCATCACTGCCTGGTATGGCAACTGCTCAGCCTCCGACTGCAAAGCACTACAGAGGGTAGGTTTTACTGAAATTAATTAATTAGGTCTTAATCTATGGATTTCACATTAATGGGAATACAGCTAAGCATCTGTTGGCAATAGATAGCTTTTGTTTTTAAATGGGCCTCACAATGGGCCTCAGGATCTTGTCACGGTATTTCTGTGCATTCAAATTGCCATCGATAAAATGCAATCGTGTTCGTTGTCCATAGCTTATGCCTGCCCATACCATAACCGCACCACCACCATGGGGCACTCTGTTCACAAAGTTGACATTGGCTAACTGCTCGTCCACACAACAACATACACGTGGTCTGCGGTTGTGAGGCTAGTTGGACGTACTGACAAATTCTATAAAACGACGTTGGAGGCAACTTCTGGTAGAGAAATTAACATTAAATTCTCTGGCAACAGCTCTGGTGGATATTCCTGGAGTCATCATGCCAATTGCACGCTCCCTCAAAACTTGAGACATCTGTGGCATTGTGTTGTTGTTTTTGGTGATTATGGAACATTTCTGAGATCTTTTATTTCAGCTCATGAAACATAGGACCAACACTTCACATGTTGCGATTATATTTTTGTTCAGTGTAATAATAACTGACAGACCACACTATCTATCCCCACCCCCCCATCTCTGTTTACCTACATTGAAGTATCATTAAAAAGGCTTCTTTAACATTTATTATGATTTTAATTTGTATTTCTTATAAGACTCCAAGAACCGTAACAAGACACAGAAATTAGCAGGTGAGAATAATTAGCAGCAGACTGCTTTACTTCATATTACAAGCTCACTAAAGTTTACAGTTTTTCTAAATTCCAAGAAAACTGTGGTAAAATGTATTGATAACAGAACAACAGCTAAATACCCATCTGGAATCATTTTAAAGAATCTTTAATTAACTATTGTTTCTTTGTTCTTGTGTGTGTGTGTGTGTGTGTGTGTGTGTGTGTGTGTGTGTGTGTGTGTGTGTGTGTGTGTGTGTGTGTGTGTGTGTGTGTGTGTGTGTGTGTGTGTGTGTGTGTGTGTGTGTGTGCACTGCAGGCATTGACATCCTTTCCAAGCCAGGCACATTTACTCCTCTATGCTGGGGTCCCCTCACTCTCTCCATCTCCCTGTCTTACCTCGACCTAACAAGTTGCTTTCTGTTTATACACTCAGTATCTCTCTCCTTTTTCACAATGTTTTCCTCTGCTGGATAAAATGAGATGGGATGGTATGGAGAAGCCCCACACATACACATCAATCAATATCCTTATCCACTATACATGCATGCACACACACACACACACACACACACACACACACACACACACACACACACACACACACACACACACACACACACACACACACACACACACACACACACACACACACACACACACACACACACACACACACACACACACACACACACACACACACACACACACACACACACACACACACACTACTCTGTCCATATTCTCTAACTTGTTAATGACTAGTCCTGCTGTGTGAGGTGGAGAGTCAACCCAACCGAACAGAGTACCATGGGATGTGGTTTGGACTGGAAAGACAGAGTTGGCCGTGCTGAGTCTGTTGACTTGAGCTGGTTGAAGATCAGGTTCTTTAATTTTGTATTATATTGATTGGTGTGTAAAAGATTGGAATGCTCAACCCTGAATTCTACCTTATAAACAGTGTTTTTGGTTGCAGCGATTATAAGGGCATATGTTTCACTTCAAATAACAGCTGCCTGCAATTATTTAAATATTTATAGAAATAGATCTTTCAAGACTATTATCCAATGAGTTTTAGGGTTTTTCCTTTTATATTTTACAGACCAGACCATATTTCTGGCTTTTACACAAAACAGAGGTTGTGGCTGTGGCTTGGATACCACACCACTCGCTATTCTTAATCATCCCCACTCTCTATGACAGATTAAAAAAAGACAATTAACTGAAAGATGCAATATGGAAATACTTTGAAACCAAAACTCATCCCCAAGTAATCTCTTATAAAACAACTAATTTGGTCATTAGCCCTGTAAACACGGTGCATTAATTCATGACAAATGGTCCACTATCCGCTAAATCAGGTGTTATAGTGTTGGGATGGGAAAAAAAGCCTGCACACAGCCTGCAGTTACCCAAATCAATCTCTGCTGTGCATGGATGCAATTATAACCAAGAGGATGAAAGAGAGAGATGGATCAGGCAAGAACATTATGGGATAAGCAGAGGAAGAGAGAGAGAGACCATTCAGGAGGAAGGATAGTACAAATGTGACAAATGAGTGAGAAGTAGTAGAAAGGTACCAGCTGTTTTCGGTTTTCCTCCAGGCAGAGTCCAAGAACACCCAGGAAGGATCCAAACGCCAACTGCAGAGATCAAATAGAACAGCCACTGTTAGAGAGATGCCAGCGATTGGCTCTTATTGTAGAAAACTTTATGCACTATTAAAAGCCATGCAAAGTCAAGAGATAAATAACAACTCCGTTCACTGATGTTATTGTTACGCAAAGTTTATCCCCTGGTGGACTACTACTACTACAGAATTGGAAGTGTCAATGAACTGTGCAGTTGAATCACTAATGTACCCACAAATCAGAATTGAGTTGCGGTGATCCAGCTGAAGAAATGCCAAGGTTTAAAAAACATGGACATAATAGAAAATGCACCTGTTAACAACATGGCTGTGGTGCCGTAGAACTCTCAGAAAGGAATGGGCTGTGTGGGATAACGAGTAGCAGTAGTTCTGGTGTTTGGGTTTTTCGTCACTGGTTATTTGGACAAATGGCAATTTCGCAGTTATTGGCATATTTTGATATTTCCGAAGGGAAGGGGACATTCTTAACTTGCAAAGAGTGAAGGTGGAGCGTCTCGTTCTAGCATCTCTTGATCCAATCTCTTAACACATGTGGACCCACAACTTAATCGAGCAGCTGACCAATTACACAAGACTTTAGTTCTGGGTTAAATGAGATTATACACTTGGAAATGATCTGTCTTTAAATGTATATTAAATCTACTGGAAATATTTACTGGCTGTGATGCAAATAACAGCTGAAATATATGTTGTTTGTCTGTCATGTGCTTTAAGATCAGGGTTTGTTCTCACAACATTTATGAGACTTTAATTGTCATCATTTGGAAGACATCTTGTTTTGAGGACAACGACTCACAAACCACAGTTTCCCCATCCGTCAATAATTTCTGGAGACCTGCCTTCTTGGCATTGCAACTTCTTTATTTTCTTAAGGTCTGTGTTGTTTTTTTATGACAAAAAGAGAGAACATTTGTGAAAATGTGTTTGTTGTTATTAATAGTTCATTTATATGTATAGTGAGTAATTTTCAACAAAATGGCAGATGAACATAAGTATGATGATGATGATAATGATGAAGATGTACTTACAATGACTCCAGAGGTGTATCCGGTGATGCTGAGGCTCTCTGTGCGAGTGGTGGTGTAGATCCCCAGAATGACCAGGACCAGGGACAGACAGAGCATGCCCAGTACCAGCCATATCGCCATCCTGTTCCTCCTCTTCATCAGTTCTGAACCCACAGATGCATAATCAGTCACAATACCATTTCACTGTATAATGGATACCTTGTCCAGGTGAGTTAAAGAAGGGTTAACACTTGGGGTCCTAGGAGGATAACCAGAAGGGGCCCACTAAGATTTGTCCTCAGTATCCACGTTGGCCCCACATGTGATTGCCATGTTGGGTTTTATGTGGGCTCATTTTGGGCTTCATACCCACGTGTGGGGCCAACCTGGATCCTGAGGAAAAAAAAACGTTTTGGGTCCCTGTTGGGTTTTACTCATGGGGCCTGAGGAAAAGCCGTTCACTAACCCATTTGGGCCCCACATGGAAATGTTGGATGGGACCATTTATGATAAAAACAAAATAAAAAGTGATATGTTTTACGGAGAATCTAGCACAGAGAGGGAACAAATATGGTCCAGTCCATGATTTACTATTTTCAAAATAATATAGATTATTAATATGATGGTAATAATAACATTTAAAATATATTATGCCTAATTTATTGTGCTTACTGTCACACTGAAAATGCAGTGTAGATAATACATATTCAAAACTCTCAGACAGAGAATAACTCCACATATGTAAAACAGCTCTACCAAGTCTGCAAATGGATAATTAGCCAGTATAATAACCACATTAGGCTGAATTCTAATTTGCGATCAGTGCATGTAAAAATCTCCTAACGAAATCAATACTTGAGTTACACGTCAGTAAGTCTTCTTTCTATTGGCAGGTCTCAAATTACAACAATGTAAAATCATAAAAAATGAAAGGTAAAACCTGCAAATAGATGTCATATTTTCTTTATTTGATTAATGATTAGGCAAAGCTGCTTTGGGGATTATAAACTAGGTCAAAATTCTGCACACATAATGTTTTTAAATAAGCATATAATTTACATAGTTTTCATGTACACAGACAAAAATCACTTGCATTTTCCTTCACCAAAACGAAACCTTTCAACTAAGCTATTTAATTGTTGCTGTCATAATTTACAAAGCATAATATAGTAAAAAATAATAATAATCTAAATCTTCGGCCTAATTCAAGTACAGTAGTTTACACTAATTCGCAGTATAGCCTACCTGCTTGACTGAGAGCGGGCTTCTCCCGATCCGCTGCGTCCCGAATGGCTCCGGTTGTCATGCTCCCCAAACGGATGCTCCACGGAGTAGTATAATATCCACAATATCCCTGAGTGAGCCAATGCGCTACGTCTACTGTGCTGATATCAGAATACCTCCGCACCATCTGTTGAGCATCGAGTTCTTCAAATGTTTTATAAGAGCATTGCGCGCACGGTTGGCCAACGTGTTACCAAATATGCACGCGTAAAATCCCGCTCCAAGTAGGCTACAGCTACGATGATGCGCTGCTCACTTGTTACAAAAGGACTGGGCTAATAATGGGCGTTTTCTTCTTAAGTCATTGAATCTTACTGTGAATGCTTTTATGGTTAATTCAATTGTCCGGTTAAAAAAACAAACGCTTATCTTACGAGAAATTGCATGGGCTATTTTTTACACTCCTACATTACTATACCTTGAGATGTTTAAACTAAAATTAAGATGAACCTATATGTGTTTTAGATTCAACATCATGTATCTATTAGTCGTGGATGTTTCTTTGTTTTTTGGTATTTTAATTATGAATGTGACCCACTCGCTCTCCGACTTTCCTCTGTGGTTCTGCTTAAAGCCTAGATCATTATTATTGTATATGTACTCGTGTGTTACATTATTCTGTATTAATCTTTCTGAAAAATCACTGTCTTAGAGATGATATGATAATGTACAATTTAAGCACACGGGAAAGGTGAAAGTTGTCATATAAATCTAGATGGATGAGATTGCATGGACAGAAACTAGATTTAGACATGAGTATCGCTGAATTCCCTTGTTTGGGAGAAACACTCATAATTTCCAGAGTAATACAACGCAATAATGTGGACCAATAAACATCATTTTTAAATATGTTCAGCTAAGCTGCAGTTCATGTCAACATGCATAATTTTTTTCTCCGTGCATTTGTAATTTTGAATGGGAAAAACTCTAGGCCCAATTGGTACAGCTTACCAAGTAGGTCTCAGTCTCAGAGTTGTTGTTCCTGGTCATGCTGGGTCATGTAATGTATGTAATATCTTATGCAATACCTAGATGTGCACAATGTTACATTTTTCAGTACATCTAAAGGATGTAATTTTCACTTGATGGGTGATTAGGGTTGCAAAACTACCAGTAATTTACCAAAGTTACCAGCATTTTCAGACACTTTGATAATTAACAGGTAATCTGTGGCAATCTATGGTAACTTTGGACTTTTATACTTGAATAACTAATATTTTCATATAAAGTATTAATTTTGTATATCTGTATTGTCCATGAATGTCTAGTGGATCAAACATATAGTTCAAGAGAAAATAGCCTAATTAATGAACAAAGCATCTAATCAACAATGGCATTATTTTCTATTCACTCCAACTCTTCCAACTATAGACTTAATTCGCAAATGCCACCAGTTCGTCACCAAAATATTTACAACAAAGACATTAATATAGCTAGTCAAATAAATAAGTGGTTAAAAATATAAAGGATATTTAAAGCTGAAACCTAAATATTAAACACCAATGGTATTCACTAAGTAGATTAGTTATATTTAGGATCATGTTTTACAGTTTTATCGTTCTATTATATATTTTTTGTATTATATTTTTTATGGGCTATATATAAAAAATATATTTAAAAAGTATTTAGTATACTTATTTTATACTTATTTTCCACCATAATTTGCAAATACATTCATAAAAAAATCCTACAATGTGATTTTCTGGATTTTTCTTCCAATTTTGTCTGTCATAGTTGAAGTGTACCTATGATGAAAATTACAGGCCTCTCTCATCTTTTTAAGTGGGAGAACTTGCAGAATTGGTGGCTGACTAAATATTTTTTTTGCCCCACTGTATATTGTACCTGTGATAAAGCCAAACAGGGGGCGGAGATAATCATACACTGGATAATCTGAAGTACCCAAAAAGACCACTAGATGTCATCTGACAACTTTCAAGGATTTTATGTAATTTACTCATAATTCTGGTGGTTGAACAATGCTTGACTTGGCAGGAGCTCACAGGAGCTGTGTACCGGCACCTCAAATGTTCAACTGCTTGAGTTCCTGTTCCTCTGAGAATATAAGGTCAAAAGTATTGTCAGAATGAATATATTTCCACGGCTGAATATCTGTACACATAGGAGGGCTATCCATATCAACATAAAATTATATTTACAGACACTAGCATTTTCTTCCCCCTGGCTGAGTATATAGAGAAATATGCTGTCTCTTACTGGAGTCCCTTGTGAAACCTAACCAGCGAACCATCCATTGATCACATTTATAAATAAATTATCTGGGCTCCCGAAAGGACTGATCTCTAGAATATACAAACAACTTTTGGAAAGCTCATATTCAGAGCTAACCATTAAAAAAGTATGGTCCACAGATCTAATTGAATCTGAACAACCCTTTAACTGGAACAGAATATGAATAAATATGACCTTAGCATCCAGTAATCCAAAACCTCAATTTATTAGTTTTAGTTTGTTCACAGATTATATTTAATACCAAGGAAATGATTCACGATGAAATCGGCACCGACTCCCAACTGTTCATAGTGTCTGCTAAATCAGGTAGACACATTCCTTCATATGATGTGGGCGTGCCCTGCAGTTAAATGCTTTTGGATCAAAGTTACAAAATAAATTTTTAAGCGCATGAATTCAATGCTTTGCATCTACTATGTTACAGTTGAAGTCGGATGTTTACATACACTTAGGTTGGAGTCATTAAAACTTGTTTTTCAACTACTCCACACATTTCTTGTTAACAAACTATAGTTCTGGCAAGTTGGTTAGGACATCTACTTCGTGCATGACACAAGTCATTTTTCCAACAATTGTTTACAGACAGATTATTTCACTTATAATTCACTGTATCACAATTCCAGTGGGTCAAAAGTTTACATACACCAAATTGACTGTGCCTTTTAACAGCTTGGAAAATTCCAGAAAACAATGCCATGATTTTAGAAGTTTCTGATAGGCTAATTGACATAATTTGAGTCAATTGGAGGTCTACCTGAGGATGTATTTCAAGGCCTAACTTCAAACTCAGTGCCTCTTCGCTTCACATCATAAGAAAATCAAAAGAAATCAGCCAAGATCCCAGAAAAAATCATTGTAGACCTCCACAAGTCTGGTTCATCCTTGGGAGCAATTTCCAAATGCCTGAAGGCACCACGTTCATCTGTAAAAACAATAGTAAGCAGGTATAAACACCATGGGACCACGCAGCCGTCATACGGCTCAGGAAGGAGACGTGTTCTGTCTCCTAGTAATGAATGTACTTCGGTGCAAAAAGTGCAAATCAATCCCAGAACAACAGCAAAGGACCTAGTGAAGAAGCTGGAGGAAACAGGTACAAAAGTATCTATATCCACAGTAAAACAAGTCCTATATCGACATAACCTGAAAGGCCGTTCAGCAAGGAAGAAGCCACTGCTCTAAAAACCGCCATAAAAAAGCCAGACTACAGTTTGCAACTGCACATGGGGACAAAGATCATACTTTTTGGAGAAATGTCCTCAGGTCTGATGAAATAAAAATATAACTGTTTTGGCCATAATGACCATCGTTATGTTTGGAGGAAAAAGGGGGTGGCCTGCAAGCCAAAGAACACCATCCCAACCGTGAAGCACGGGGGTGGCAGCATCATGTTGTGGGGGTGCTTTCCTGCAGGAGGGACTGGTGCACTTCACAAAATAGATGGCAACATAAGGAATTTAAAATTATGTGGATATATTGAAGCAACATCTCAAGATATCAGTCAGGAAGTTAAAGCTTGGTCGCAAATGGGTCTTCCAAATGGACAATGACCCCAAGCATACTTACAAAGTTGTGGCAAAATGGCTTAAAGACAACAAAGTCAAGGTATTGGAGTGGCCATCACAAAGCCCTGACCTCAATCCTGTAGAATATTTGTGGGCAGAAATGAAAAAGCGTATGCGAGCAAGGAGACCTACAAACCTGACTCAGTTACACCAGCACTGTCAGTAGGAATGGGCCAAAATTCACCCAACTTATTGTGGGAAGCTTGTGGAAGGCTACCCAAAGCGTTTGACACAAGTTAAACAATTTAAAGGCAAAGCTACCAAACTAATTGAGTGTATATAAACTTCTGACCCACTGGGAATATGATGAAAGAAATAAAAGCTGAAATAAATTATTTTCTCTACTATTATTCTGACATTTCACATTCTTAAAATAAAGTGGTGATCCTAACTGACCCAAGACAGGGTATTTCTATTAGGATTCAATGTCGGGAATTGTGAAAAACTGAGTTTAAATGTATTTGGCTAAGGTGTATGTAAACTTCCGACTTCAACGGTACTTAGCAATGATAGCTCCTTGAATCTCTCAATCAATCAGTGACGATTACTGACGCAAAATAGATGTTGGCTCTTAGATGGCAACCCCCTGACTCCCTAAGAGACTCTCTCCTAATTCAACAGTTTATACAGTTAATATTAGAAGTTATAACATTTAATTATTGATAGTGGAAATGAATGGTACTAGTCAAGGAACAATTGAGGCCTGGACAAATATACTAGACTCTGTAAAGAATAATTTCAGCTGAAGCCAAACACTTAGAAATAAGCAATCCATAAAACCTTCAGAAAGTATTCACACCCCTTGACTTTTTCCACATTTTGTTGTGTTACTGCCTGATTTTAAAATGTATTAATTGAGATTGTGTGTCACTTGCCTACACACAATAGGGCATGATGTCAAAGTGTAATTATGTTTTTAGAAATGTTTACAAATTAATTAAAAATGAAAAGCTGAAATGTCTTGAGTCAATAAGTATTCAACCCCTTTGTTATGGCAAGCCTAAATAAGTTCTGGAGTAAGAACTCACTCTTTGTGCAATAACAGTGTTTAACATGATTTTTTAATGACTCCTCTCTGTACCCCACACATACAATTAATTATCTGTAAGGTCCCGTAGTAGAGCAGTCAAACATATATTCAACCACAAAGACCGGGAAGGTTTCCCAATGCCTCGCAAAGAAGGGCACCTATTGGTAGATGGGTATAAAAAAGCAGACATTGAATATCCCTTTGAGCATGGTGAAGTTATTACACTTTGGATGGACAACCAGAACTTTCTAACTCAGTTGCCGGTGAGGAAGGAAACCGCTCAGGAATTTCACCATGAGGATAATGGTGACTTTCAAACAGTTATATTGGCTGTGACAGGTGAAAACTGAGGATGGATCAATAACGTTGTAGTTACTCCACAATAATAACCTTCAGTGCCTTCAGAAAATATTCAGACCCCGTGATGTTTTCCACATTTTGTTACGTTACAAACTTATCCTAAAATTGATTAAATACTTTTTTCCCTCATCAATCTACACACAATACCCCAGAATGACAAAGCACAACAGGTTTTTAGAATCACATTTAGATAAGTATTCAGACCCTTTACTCAATACTTTGTTGAAGCACCTTTGCCAGCCATTACAGCCTCGAGTCTTCCAAGCTATAAGCTTGGCACACCTGTATTTAGGGAGTTTCTCCCATTTTTTTCTGCAGATCCTCTCAAGTTCTGTCAGGTTGGATGGGGATTGTTGATGCATAGCTATTTCCAGGTCTCTTCAGAGATGTTCAATTGGGTTCAAGCCCGGGCTCTGGCTGGGCCACTCAAGGACATTCAGAGGCTTTTCCCAAAGCCACTCCTGCATTGTCTTGGCTGTGTGCTTAGGGTCGTTGTCCTGTTGGAAGGTGAACCTTCGCCCCAGTCTGAGGTCATGAGTGCTCTGGAGCAGGTTTTCATCAAGGATTTCTCTGTACTTTGCTCCATTCATCTTTCCCTCAAACCTGACTAGTCTCCCAGTCCCTGCCACTGAATAACATCCCTACAGCATGAAGCTGCCACCACCATGATTCACCGTAGGGATGGTGCTAGGTTTCCTTCAGATGTGATGCTTGGCATTCAGGCCAAAGAGTTCAATCTTGGTTTCATCAGAGCAGAGAATCTTGTTTATCATGGTCTGAAAGTCTTTAGGTGCCTTTTGGCCAGCTCAAAGTGGGCTGTTATGTTTCTTTTACTGAGGAGTAGCTTCCGTCTGGCCACCCTACCATAAAGGCCTGATTGGTGGAGTACTGCAGAGATGGTTGTCCTTCTGGAAAGTTTTCCCATCTCCACAGAGGAACTCTAGAGCTCTGTCAGAGTGACCATTGGGTTCTTGGTCACCTCCCTGACCAAGACCCTTTTCCCCTGATTGCTCAGTTTGGCCGGGCGGCCAGCTCTAGGAAGAGTCTTGGTGGTTCCAGACTTCTTCCATTTTAGAATGATATAGGCCACTGTGTTCTTGGGGACCTTCAATGCTGCAGAAATGTTTTGGTACCCTTCCCAAGATATGTGCCTCGACACAATCCTGTCTTCAGACCTCTAAAGAAAATTCCTTCAACCTCATGGCTTGTTTTTTGCTCTGACATGCATTGTCAACCGTGGGACCTTATACAGACAGGTGTGTGCCTTTCCAAATCATGTCTAATCAATTGAATTTACCACAGGTGGACTCCAGTCAAGTTGTAGAAATATCTCAAGGATGATCAATGGAAACACGATGCACCTGAGTTCAATTTCGAGTCTCATAGCAAAGGGGTATTGTGTGTAGATTGCTGAGGATTCGTATTTATTTAATCCATTTTCGAATGAGGCTGTAATGTAACAAAATGTGGAAAAAGTCAAGGGGTCTGAATACTTCCTGAACGCACTGTAAATGAAAGAGTGAAAAGATTCCAAAACATGAATCCTGTTTGCAATAAGGTACTAAAGTAAAACAAACAAAACATTTGTAAACAATTAACTTTATGTCCTGAATAGACACATCACTGAGTCCCACTCTTCATATTTTCAAGCATAGTGGTGGCTGCATTATGTTATGAATATGCTTGTCATCGGCAAGGACTGGGGAGTTGTTTTAGGATAAAAGAAATGGAAAAAAGCTAAGCACAGGCAAAATCCTAGAGGAAAACCTGGTTCAGTCTGCTTTACAACAGACACTGGGAGACAAATTCACCTTTCAGCAGCAATACCCTAAAACACAAGGCCAAAAATACTCTGGAGTTGCTTAACAAGTCAACATTGAATGTTCCTGAATGGCCTAGTTAACATTTTGACTTTAATCGGTTTGAAAATGGCTATCTAGCAATGATCCACAACGAACTTGACAGAGCTTGAAGAATTTAAAAAATAATAATGTGCAAATATTGTACAATCCAGGTGTGCAAAGACTAACAGCTGTAATCACTGCCAAAGGTGATTTTAACATGTATTGACTCAGGGATGTGAAGACTTGTGTAAATTGGTACTTATGTAACTTTGCATATGCAAAAAATGTTTCCACTTTGTCATTATGGGGTATTGGAAGAAAATATTTAATCCATTTAGAATTTAGGCTATAACACAAAACAATGTGGAATAATTTAAGGGTATGAATACAGGTTCATTAAAGGCACAAAAAAAAAAGAAAAAAAGAAAACTTTCTGAATGGACTTTATATACCTATTTGTATCTTTTCTGACTTCTTTGCTTTCAGGCCCATGGAGAGTAGTGGTATGGGGAGGGTTTTCTCTGGTCTCCTGGAGGGGTGGCTGGTCTGAGGGGTGATTGATGGGGAGGTGTGGGAAACATGGTTTCCGGAAGTGGGTAGTTTGGGGGGGGTTGGATGGATGGAGACATGTTGGCTGGATGGGGTTGGGGGAATGGGATGGGAAGTTGGGGATGGAGGCCTACTTCTTTTTGTTTTCCTTTCCTGTTTAAATCACATGTATTATTACTTAACTCTGTATGTACTGTTTACTAGGCGTTTTTTCTTATTTTGAGTGGCAGTCTACGGGTACAAAAAACTTAACCGCAAGGCCATGGATTATTAATTTGTAGAGATAAATTGCGATCTGGTCAATGTGGTTCTGGACATAGTTATGCTGAGATAAACTGGACATCGGGAGTGTGAGGAGTCCCTTAACAAGGACCATTTCTGAGATTTTTAAAATTCATATCCAAATATATTCCAAAAATTGTCAATCGTCTGACTTGGCTGCACATCTTGTTCCAGGAGGATCCATATGGCAATATGAGAGCAGCAGCTGCCTGTCTGCCAGGGTCTAGGACTTTTGCACTGAAATAATCACTGCTGGCCCTATGTGATCCCTATCGCATCTCTGTTGAGGATGCTGAATTAACTGTGTATATTCAGCAACTGCGTCGGAAAGCCAGGTGGAGGGCAGGAATTCCCATCCCTTATTGAAGTTTTGGACAGCTGCAGCCCTGGCATTTTCCTCTTCTGCACTACAGAACATATGAAAACATTCATCAGATCTTGCATGCTGACCGCATGTCTCAACAATCTAGCCCTGTCATTTGAAAGGGAACTCGGTGACTCTTTGGACTATGATGAAATCATCTCCATCTTCAACACCAAGCCTAGGCGCCTTGTGATATAAAACATGAAACACACAAGAAAGGTAAGTCTGAATACTGTTTATTTATGTCTGCCTTGGTAGGACAGGCCACGTTTATGTTCGCTGTTTCAAGTCATCTACTGTATTCACACCCACCGTGTTATTAGGTCTATGTATAATGATTTCATGTTTCGTGCCTGAATGTCTATACAGTAGTGTTTGCTTATTCAAAGTGAGCTATTCATTTCATACCCGCCATACAGTTCAAGATATAGGCCTAATGTTTTTGTATTGTATTCTGCATGTCTGTTTTCATGTGGAAAAAAGTGTGTACTTTCCATTATTCCTTGCTTCTTTCTGCAGTAAGCTGTTTGCAAATATTCCAATCCAATGGCACCCTGACGTCTGGACGATGCGCTGATCATGGTCCTAAATCCACCTGTTGTGCCTGTACTGTAGAATGCTCCTTTGAGAGGGGAGTGGTTATCTGATCAGATAATATGTTGATTATTTCATGACATTTGGACTGTCGAACTGAATACTTCATCCATTATCTGTATTTTGTGAGTATAATTTTTCCCATTTTATCACTGCACTTGTCTGCTGCTGTAGAATCTCTCTCTCTCTCTCTCTCTCTCTCTGAATATGCAGGTGATAGACATGTTGTATATTTCATTATGTTTGTTTACTGTCGGACTCGGACACAGTAGGCCTGTTTAGTCAGTGGTGTTGTCGTAAGCGGTTGTGTAGTTGCGCAATTGCACTGCCTATTTGGCAATGACAATGGGTTTGTTAGATAAGGGAGATTTGCAGTGTTTATTGGTCACATTTATTATGTGTAATGTGTTAAATTATGCAATGTAATTGCACTCATTTTCATGTAAATATGTTGGGGTATTTTTATGGGAACATTTTTGCCCAGCCACTTTTACATACACCCAGCCACACATCCATTTCTGTCTACACAGCTGGCCACCACACCATGATGAGTTGCCATGATAATATGCGGAAATCCTCTGCTTTGCTTCCATGGCTTTGCTTCCATGGCTTTGCTGTGGTTTTGTGATATGTTCCCAGTGTCTGCGATTATTTATAAATGTATAATTCACTTTAGTCATTGTACTTTAGTCATTGCTTTGGTCTGTGTTTTCAATTTATCAGACAACAACGTGAGGAATAGGCCTATTTTTGTCCCCCTTCTCCCCAATGTGCCCTCCAAATTGTTATAAAAGGTTTGCTGCTGGTGAAGCATGTGACAATAACATGAAATGCATGTTTAAAGGATGGCTCACAGCCTAACTTGTCTACTCATGTTCCACACGACATGGTGACACGTAATTAATACATCATGATTTATGGCTATTTCAGACCTATTTCAGACCATCTGTTTTGCACATGCTGATCGAGTAGTAGTTGGATTATACGACTAGGATGCCTGGGCAACTCCCTGTTCATGATAGATGTTGGACCTAGCCTAGGCCTACCTTGTTGAGTTGTAGCCTGTAACTGGAAGGTTTACCGTTGCCACTAGAGCTGCATAGTTTAGACTATGCAACTGCTTGCTTCTCTGCATCGCTATCGCGCCATTTGAGGAGCCGCGAAGTTGCATGCAGGTGCTGGCCTACACTATGTCCCGGGCGTCAAATGATAAATTATTAACGTATTTCCATTCCAAGCCTTATGAGTCTGTGTACATGCGAATAATGTATTTACTGCGTTACAACGGAACAATCAGCAGCGTTTTTCGAAGAACTGAAAAATTGCTTGTTTTTGTTATCTTGTTTTTTTAACTTTATATTTACATTTTCACAAGTGGGTGGAGTTAAATGTGGAATGCTTGTCATTGATCAAATGCACAGCCAACCATTCCTGTCCTTTCAAAGTAGCAGTTAACCTTTCTAACTTCATTCTATTAATCTACTATCTATTAATAGCTATTAATTCATACATTAATGCCAAGATAAAGTGATATTTCTCCAATTATATTCTAGATTTAAAATGATAAGATAAACGCTATAATTTTTGTGACTATCGACCTATTCATGAACTGCTGTTACGTTTTTTTCCCCTGTTAAAACAGGCAGAGCAAAACATTTAGCATAATCTCATGGGAGCTGCATGGCTAAAAACACAATGGGTCTTCATTAATTCAACTACAGTGCCCTCAGAATGTATGCATACCCCTTAACTTATTCCACATGTTGTTGTGTTACACACAATACCCCATAATGACAAAGTGAAAACATGTTTTACATTTTTTTTGCAAATATATTGAACATTAAATACAGAAATATCTCCTTTTCACAAGTATTCACACCCCTGAGTCAATACATGTTACAATCTCCTGCCAGTGATTAGAGTTGCTGTCTTTCAGGGTGAGTCTAAGAGCTTTGCACACCTGGATTGTACAATATTTGCCCATTACTATTATTTAAATTCTTCAAGCTTTGTCAAGTTGGTTGTTGATCATTGTTAGACAACCATTTTCAAGTCTTGCCATAGAATTTCAAGCCGATTTGAGTCAAAACTGTAAATAGGCCACTCATGAACATTCAATGTTGTCTTGGTAAGCAACTCCAGTGTATATTTGTCCTTGTGTTTTAGGTTATTGCCCTGCTGAAAAGTGAATTTATCTCCCAGTGTCTGGTAGAAAGCAGACTGAACCAGGTTTTCATCTAGGATTTTGCCTGTGCTTAGCTCTATTACATTTATTTTTACCCTAAAAAACAATCTGTTGTCCTTGCAGATGACAAGCATATCCATAACATGATGCAGCCACCACCATGCTTGAACATGTGAAGAGTGGGACTCAGTGATGTGTTGGATTTTCCGCAAACATAAGACTTTGTATTCAGGACATATAGTTCCTTTCTTTGTCATAACTTGTGCAGTTTTAATTTAGTGCCTTGTTTCAGACAGGATGTGGACATGGTATGGAATATTTTTAGGCCAGTGACAAAAAAAATCTAAATTTAACCATTTTAAATTCAGGCTGTAACACAATAAAATGTGGAAAAAGTCAAGGGGTGTGAATACTTTCTGAAGGCACTATGGATGAGCCATGACTAGAATTCAATATATACATAAAAAGTGAGTAAAACAGTATGTAAACATTATTAAAGTGTCCAGTGTTCAATGAACATAGGGCAGCAGGCTCTAAGATGCAGGGTAGAGTACCAGGTGATAGTCACTGTTACCAGCCGGCTAAGGTTTAGGACAGGTTACTGGGCGTAGGCCGGCTAGAGGTGACTGCTTAACAGTCTGATGGCTTGGAGATAGAGTCTGTTTATCAGTCTCTTGGTCCCAGCTTTGTTGCACCTGTACGGTCTCCACCTAGATGGTAGCAGGGTGAACAGGCTGTGGCTCAGGTGGCTGAGGTCCTTGATGATCTTTTTATCCTTCCTGTGACACAGGGTGCTGTAGATGTCCTGGAGGGCAGGCAGTTTCTTTACCTCACTGTTTGAGGGAAGGGACAATTTTGGGTTGTCAGTGATGTGTACGCAGAGGAACTTGAAGCTTTTGACCCTCTCCATTGCGGCCCTGTCTACAGTATGTGGATTGGGGCGTGCTCTCTCTGCTGTCCACAATCAGCTCATTTATTTTGTTGACGTTGAGGGATAAATTATTTTTCTGCCAGGGCTCTCACCTCATCATTGTAGGCTGTCTCATCATTGTTGGTAATCAGGCCTACCACTGTTGTGTCATCAGCAAACCTGGCAATTGAGTTGGAGACGATGGTGGCCACACGGTCATGAGTGAACATGGAGTACAAGAGGGATCTATGGTGTTGAAGGCTGAGCTGTAGTCGATGCATAACATTCTTACACAGGTATTTCTCCTGTCCAGGTGGGATAGAGCAGTGCAATGGCGATTGCGTCGTCCATGGATCTGTTGTGAGGTATGTGAATTATAGTGGATTTAGGTTGTTGGGTAAGATGGAGGTGATATGATCCTTAGCTTGCCTCTAAAACGCACTTCATGATGACATAAGTGAGTGCTACGGGGCAATAGTCATTTAGTTCAGTTACCTTTGCTTTCTTGGGTACAGGAAAAATGGTGGACATCTTGAAACAAGTGAGGACAACAGACTGCGAAATGGATGCCAGCCAGCTGGTATAAACATGCTCTGAGGATGCGGCTTGGGATGCTGCCTGGGCCGGCAGCCTTGCGAGGGTTAACACGCTTAAATGACTTACTCACGTCAGCCAAGGAGAACGAGAGCACACAGTACTCGTGAGCATCGAGGGCCTGCATCTGCGGCTAGATGTTGTTTTCCTCGAAGTGGGAAAAGAAGGTGTTTAGCTTGTCCAGGAGCAATGCTTTGATGTTTGCAACGTGGCTGGCTTTCCTTTATAATCTGTGATTGTCTGGAGTCCCGGCCACATCTTGTGTCTAAACCGTTGAATTGCGACTCCACTTTGTCCCTGTACTGTCATTTTGCCTCTTTGATTGCCTTACTGAGGTCATAGCTGGTCTGTTTGTAAACAACCATGTTACCCGTCACCTTTCCATGGTCATGCGGCAATCTAACCAACGGTTTTTGGTTTGGATTTAAAGTTTTAATCGTCACAGTGGGATTAACATCCTCTATGCATTTCCTGATGAACCCAGTCACTGAATCAGTGTATACGTCAATACTATTCTCAGAGGCGAACTGGAACATTTCCCAATCCTCGTGATCAAAATAATCTTGAAGCATAGATTCCGATTGGTCAGACCAATTGTGAACAGTTCTTACCATGGGTGCTTCCCATTTAAGTTTCTGCCATTAATTGAGGAGGAGCAGAATGGAGGCGTAATTCTGATTTGCAGAAGTGAGGGCAGGTAGGGCCTTGTAGCCATCCCGGAAAGGGAGAGTAGCAATGATCCAAAGTTTGTGATGCGCGTGTAGCACAGGAGATGTGTTGATAGAACTTCGGTAGCGTTTTTCTTAGATTTCCTTTTTTAAAGTTCCCAGCTACAATAAATGTCGCTTCCAGTTTGCACATAGTCCAGTGTAGTTCCTTGAGAACCGTCGCGATTCCGTAAAACAGAATATGTTACCGTCCCTGATGTCTCTCTGGAAGGAGATCAGCGCCCTGAGCTCATCTACTTTATTGACAGAACTGAACATTAGCGAGTAATATACTCGGAAGCGGTATATGGTATGCACGCCACCTGAGTCTGACTAGGGCCTCACTTCTTCCTCTGCGTTTTGAATAGAGCTGCCTCTGGAAGTTCAAACAAAGGATCCAGGTCAGGGATATTGAATTTCTGCTCTAATTTCTGGTGAGTGATCACCGATCTAATATCAAAAAGTTATTTACGGCTAATACAAGAAACATTCTGAGCAAATAATGTAAGAGATAGGAGCTAGGAACAGGGCAACTGTGTCTGTCGGCGCCATCTTGTCATTATTCTGTTTCTTGTTGTTCAACAAAAAGCAAACTGTTTACAGTGCTTTTGTTACATTACAGCCTTATTATTTCCCTCATCAATCTACACACAATACCCAATAATAATGAAGCGCCATTTTAGACATATTTGCAAATGTATTAAAAATAAAAAACAGAAATACCTTATTTACATAAGTATTCAGATCCTTGATATGAGACTCGAAAATTGAACTCCGGTACATCCTGTTTCCATTGATCATCCTTGAGATATTTATATAACTTGATTGGAGTCCACCTGTGGTAAATTAAATAGATTGAACATGATTTGGAAAGGCACCTACCTGTCTATATAAGGTCCCACAGTTAACAATGTATGTCAGAGCAAAAACCAAGCCATGAGGTCAAAGGAATTGTCCGTAGAACTCTGAGACAGGATTGTGTTGAGGCACAGATCTGGGGAAGGGTACCAAAACATGTCTGCAGCATTAAAGGTCCCCAAGAACACAGTGGCCTCCATCATTCCTAAAGTGAAGAAGTCTGGAATCGCCAAGACTCTTCCTAGAGCTGGCCGCTCTGCCAAACTGAGCAATCGGGGGAGAAGAGCCTTGGTCAGGGAGGTGACCCAATGGTCACTCCATAGTTTCTCTGTGGAGATGGGAGAACCTTCTAGAAGGACAACCATCTATGCAGCACTCCACCAATCAGGCCTTTATGGTAGAGTGGCCAGACGGAAGCCACTCCTCAGTTAAAGGCACATGACAGCCTGCTTGGAGTTTGTCAAAAGGCACCTAAAGGACTCTCAGACCATGAGAAACAAGATTCTCTGCTGTGGGGATGTTTTTCATCTGCATTGGCTGGGAGACTATGTCATGATTGAGGGAAAGATGAATGGAGTAAAGTACATAGAGATCCTTGAAGAAAACCTGCTCCAGAGTGCTCAGGACCTCAGACTGGGGAGAAGGTTAAGCTTCCAACAGGACAATGACCCTAAGCACACAGCCAAGACAACACAGGAGTGGCTTTGGGACAAGTCTCTGAATGTCCTTGAGTGGCCCAGCCAGAGCCCGGACTTGAACCCGATCGAACATCCCCATCCAACCTGACATAACTTGAGAGGATCTGCAGTGAAGAATGGGAGAAACTCCCCAAATATAAGTTTGCCAAGTTTGTAGCGTCATACACAAGAAGACTCAAGGCTGTAACTGCTGCCAAAGATGCTTCAACAAAGTACTGAGTAAATGTATAACATTTCTAAAAACCTGTTTTTGCTTTGTCATTATGGGGCATTGTGTGTAGATTGATGAGGGGGAAAAATACAATTGAATCCATTTTGGAATAAGCCTGTAATCTAACTAATGTGGAAAAAGTCAAGGGGTCTAAGCACTGTATGTGGTTTGATTTCAGATTAAAATCCAATAAACAAGGAATTACTCATTTCTCGTTTTTATCTGGTCATCTAATAGGAAATATTAATTGGCCAAAACGTACATGGACCTAAAATGTACACTGATCTACTCTGCTGATTAGTCTACTCCATTTTAACGCAGGAAAGGAACGATCTAATATTACCAAATCTTTTCTGGAAATAGACAACATCAATGTCCATGAAGGCTGAGATATCACAAAATAACACTCTGCCTTTGAACCTAGGGTATACGAATACATTAGTATACATTAGAGACATAACATGTAATTGCTGCCGTATGTATGTACACTGAGTGTATAAAACATTAAGAACACTTGCTCTTTCCATGACATAGACTTACCAGGTGAATCCAGGTGAAAGCTATGATCCCTTACTAATGTCTCTTGTTAAATCCACTTCAATCAGTGTAGATGAAGGGGAGGAGGCAGGTTAAAGAAGGATGTTTAAGCCTTGAGACAATTAAGCCGTGGATTGTGTAAGTGTTCCATTCAGAGGGTGAATGGGCAAGACAAAATATTTAAGTGTCTTTGAAAGGCTATGGTAGTATTTGCCAGGAACACCGGTTTTTGTCAAGAACTGCAACACTGTGTATATCAAGAACGGTCCACCACCCAAAGGACATTCAGTCAACTTGATGTGGGAAGCATTGGAGTCAACATGTTGGAGTCAACATGGGCCAGCATCCCTGTGGAACGTTTTCGACACCTTCTCAGCAACATTTAAAATTGTGTTTTAAAAAAAAACATTTGATAAAAGTACAGACTCAGAGCTACAAAAGGGTATATCATACACTGCAGTTGAGGAGCAATGGGAAAGTAATTCTGCTTTGAAAGCTGATTAACGTGTAACCCCACGTTTGAGAAAATGGCCTTTGAATGTTTTGGTACACCTACTGGAGAGCTCTTTTTTATCTACACCTATTTAGCAACGTTCACACCCTCTTAAGCCTTTGCCCCACCCATCTCCTTAAGGATTCACGTGAGTCCATGTGCTAAACAGAGCGAGTAAGGTCGTGTAGTAAACAATCAAAGATTAAGACTAAAAGTGGTGAAAATAGTAGCCTACAATAATATTGATCTAGTCCTTGGCCTATATCCTAATCTGACTTTGGTGCAGGTCATGTTGTTCTCCACATTACCGTCTCTGGTAAACACACACTATATCAAATAAAATTAAAGTTTATTTGTCACACGCACAGGATACAAAAGTTGTAAACATGGTCACTTGCATATTTGCATAGAAGCAGTATCAAAAATAGAAAGTGTAAAGATAAATATATTTTGTAAATATTGTATAATTATTAGATGATGCTTATTTGTTTTAGTAGTGTAAAACAGTATTGCTTCCGTCCCACTCCTCGCCCCTACCTGGGCTCGAACCAAGGACTCTCTGCACACATTGACAACTGACACCCACGAAGCATCGTTACCCATCGCGCCACAAAAACCGCGGGGAACAACTACTTCAGGTCTCAGAGCGAGTGACTTCACCCGATTGAAACGCTATTAGCGCACACCACCGCTAACTAGCTAGCCATTTCACATCAGTTACAGTAGCAATATCAAGATTGTACTGAGTTACAGTTCAGTCAACTGAAATAAATTCATTAGACCTTTATCTATGGATTTCACGTGACTGAGCAGGGGTACAGCCATGGGTGGGCCTTGGAGGGCATAGGCCATCCCCCTTGGGAGCCAGGCACACCCACTGGGGATTGGCCCAGCCAATCAGAATTAGTTTTCCCCCACAAAAGGGCTTTATTACAGACATAAATACTATTACAGCCACCCCCCAGACAATCTCGCAGGTGAAGAAGCCTGATGTTGAGGTCCTGGGCTAGCGTTGATACACATACTGCCAAAATCTACAAAACGACATTGGAGGCAGCTTGTAAACTCAGCAAAAAAAAAGCTTGTAAACTCACGTCCCTTTTTCAGGACCCTGTCTTTCAAAGATAATATGTAAAAATCCAAATAACTTCACAGATCTTCATTGTAAAAGGGTTTAAACACTGTTTCCCATGCTTGTTCAATGAACCATAAACATTTAATGAACATGCACCTGTGGAATGGCCGTTAAGACACTAACAGCTTACAGACGGTAGGCAATTAAGGTCAGAGTTATGAAAACTTAGGACAATTAAGAGGCCTTTCTACACCAAAAGAAAGTCCAGAGTCCCTGCTCATCTGCGGAACGTGTCTTAGGCATGCTGCAAGGAGGCATGAGGACTGCAGATGTGACCAGGGTAATAGATTGCAATGTCCGTACTGTGAGACGCCTAAGGGAGACAGGATGGACAGCTGTGGCAGACCACGTGTAACAACACCTGCACAGGATCGGTACATCCGAACATCACACCTGCGGGACAGGTACAGGATGGCAACAACAACTGCCAAAGTTACACCAGGAATGCACAATCCCTTCATCAGTGCTCAGACTGTCTGCAATAGGCTGAGAGAGGCTGGACTGAGGGCTTGTAGGCCTGTTGTAAGGTCCCTGTACAGCTACGCCCAAAGATGACGTAGCAGTGCAGATGTGGTTTGTCGTCCTCTCGTTTACTTTTGATATTTTTCATCTTTTATATATATTTCAATTTATTTTTCAATCTCTTTTCCATTTTAAAATTAAATATACCTTCCGGTAACCCGCCTCACTCAATGTGACACAGATCTGCTATTTTTCTTATACCTTATAGCCAAAACTTTCATCAGAAGCTAGCCATCAAAAGCTAACTAGCTATTTAGTCATTGTTAGCCACTGCTAGCGGCCTTTACCCTCTGCACAGGCACCAGACGTTTTTTAGCCTGGATAATACCTGCCAGCCTCGGACTGTTTTTCTCCACTACAACACCGGATTCCTGCTGTAAACCATGGACCATTACTCCTGATCATCACAGCTAGCTAGCTGCCACCGAGTGACCCAGCCCGGAAGCTAGCTCTGAGCCAGGCGCATCTCCCAGCTAGCAAACAAAATTACTACAACTACAATACCTCTCGCCATCTGGCCTGGTTCCTTCATCGACACGGCGCCGCGTCTTACCACCATGTCGGGTCCTCAGACGTAATTCCATCCTCTGTGCCCTCAACCGGACGTCGGAGCAGACGCTTCTACTCACCCCGGCCTGCTAAATTTAAACGCTGTGTCTCCCGCGTGCTAGCGTAGCAAGGACTACCCGCAGCTTCCTTGTTCCATCTATTGCTGTTCACTGGACCCTATGATCACTTGGCCACATAGCTGATGCCTGCTGGACTGTTCAATTATCACAGTACTCCACTTTGTTTACTTTTGTTTATCTGTCGGCCCTAGCCCCGAACTCAGGCCCTGTGTGTAGTTAACCGACCCTCTCTGCCCATTCATCGCCATTTTATCTTGTTGTTGTTGTCTTAGCTGATTAGCTGTTGTTGTCTTAGCCGTTGTTGTCTTAGCTAGCTCTCCTAATCAACACCTGTGCTTGCTTTATGCCTCGCTTTATGTCTCTCTCAAATGTCAATATGCCGTGTATACTGTTGTTTAGGATAGTTATCATTGTTTTACTTTACTGCGGAGCCCCTAGTCCCACTGTACATGCCTCAGATACCTCCTTTGTCAAACCTCCCACACATGCGGTGACCTCTCCCAGTATAACCAGCATGTCCAGAGATGCAACCTCTCTTATCATCACTCAGTGCCTGGGCTTACCTCCACTGTACCCGCACCCCACCATACCCCTGTCTGCACATTATGCCTGGAATATATTCTACCACACTGTTAAAAGATTTTTATGAAGGTTTAAGATAAATAATTAAATCATTCTACCCTGAAACTTAACCATTAGGGATTAGAAGTTATGTAGCATGGACAAGGAGTAATTAAAAATAATAAACACAGGTCTGGGAAGAGAGGAATGTATGTGTGTGCCGAAAGAAAACAAAGAGGGGCCTCAACCTATGTTTGAACCGACCCGGATATAACTCTGGGGAGATAAGATAGGACAGGGAGAGCCCCTCCAGGTTTCCCTTATTTGGGGGGGAATGGAACTGTCAGCTGAGTGGTAATTACCTGTGGTAAGGCTTCAGGAGAAAAAGATAGAATCCAAATGTTAGTGTGTATGTATGTGCGTAGGTTAAGAGAATGTTATAAAAGGAACGTCTTTGTAAATGCACAAGAGAGTTCTCACAAATAAACTTGGATTTGATCAATTGTGAGCTGGGAATACTCTTGGTTTAATTTAAAACCAGAACTTTACAACCTCAGACCGATTAAGATAATTTAAATTTAGGAACATTGATTACAAAGTTCTATAATCACACACCCAGAAATCTGCCCCTTTTATCCTCTGTCCCCAACGCACTAGACGCCAGTTTTGCTAGCCTTCAGCCGTACCCTCATCCTACTCCACCTCTGTTCCTCGGGTGATGTGGAGGTTAACCCAGGCCCTGCGTGTCCCCAAGCACTCTCATTTGTTGACTTCTGTAATAGAAAAGCCTTGGTTTCATGCATGTTAACATCCAAAGCCTCCTCCCTGAGTTTGTTTTACTCACTGCTTTAGGACACTCCGCCAACCCTGATGTTCTTGCCGTGTCTGAATCCTGGCTTAGGAAGGCCACCAACAATTCTGAGATTTCTATACCCAACTACAACATTATCCATCAAGATAGCACTGCCAAAGGGGGAGGAGTTGCAATCTACTGCAGAGATAGCTTGCAAAGTTCTGTCATGCTATCCAGGTCTATGCCCAAACAGTTCTAGCTTCTAATTAAAAAAATTAATCTCTCCAGAAATAAGTCTCTCACTGTTGCCGCCTGTTATAGAACCCCCTCAGCTCCCAGCTGTGCCCTGGACACCATATGTGAATTGATTGCCCCCCATCTCTCTTCAGAGTTTGTTCTGTTAGGTGACCTAAACTGGGATATGCTTAAGATCCCAGCAGTCCTACGATCTAAGCTATATGCCCTCAATGTGACACAAATTATCAAGGAAACCACCAGGTACAACCCTAAATCTGTAAACATGAGCACCCTCATAGATATTATCCTGACCAACTTGCCCTCAAAATACTCCTCTGCTGTTTTCAATCCGGATCTCAGCGATCGCTGCCTCATTGCCTGCATCCGCTATGGGTCTGGGGTCAGACGACCACCCCTCACTGTCAAACGCTCCCTAAAACACTTCTGCAAGCAGGCCTTTCTAATCGACCTGGCCCGGGTACCCTGGAAGGATATTGATCTCATCCCATCAGTCGAGGATGCCTGGTCGTTCTTTAAAAGTAATTTCCTCACCATCTTAAATAAGCATGCACCTTTCAAAAAACTAAGAACAGATATAGCCCTTGGTTCACTCCAGACCTGACTGCCCTTGACCAGCACAAAAACATCCTGAGGCTGACTGCAATAGCATCGTATAGACCCCGCGACATGCAACTGTTCAGGGAAGTCAGGAACCAATACACGTAGTCAGTCAGGAAAGCAAAGGATAGCTTTTTCAAATAGATATTTGAATCCAGCTCTAACTCCAAAACGTTTTGGGACACTGTAAAGTCCATGGAGAACAAGAGCACCTCCTCCCAGCTGCCCACTGCACTGAGCCTAGGTAACACGGTCACCACCGATAAATCCATGATAATTGAACATTTAAATAAGTCTTTCTTTACGGCTGGCCATGCTTTCCTACTGGCTACCCCAACCCCGGCCAACAGCTCCGCGTTCTGACCTAGAATACGTGGACAACTACAAATACCTAGGAGTCTGGCTAGATGGTAAACTCTCTTTCCAGACTCATATCAAACATCTCCAATCCAAAATCAAATCCAGAATCGGCTTTCTATTTCGCAACAAAGCCTCCTTCACTCACACCGCCAAACTTACCCTAGTAAAACTGACTATCCAACCGATCCTCGACTTCAGCGATGTCATCTATAAAATAGCTTCCAATACTCTACTAAGCAAACTGGATGCAGTATATCACAGTGCCATCTGTTTTGTTACCAAAGCCCCTTATACCACCCACCACTGCGACCTGTATGCTCTAGTCGGCTGGCCCTCGCTACATATTTGTCGCCAGACCCACTGGCTCCAGGTCATCCATAAGTCTATGCTAGGTAAAGCTCCGCCTTATCTCAGCTCACTGGTCACGATAACAACACCCACCCGTAGCACGCCCTCCAGCAGGTATATCTCACTGGTCATCCCCAAAGCCAACACCTCCTTTGGCCGCCTTTCCTTACAGTTATCTGCTGCCAGTGACTGAAACGAATTGCAAAAATCGCTGAAGCTGGAGACTTACATTTTCCTCACTAACTTTAAACATCAGCTATCTGAGCAGCTAACCGATCGCTGCAGCTGTACATAGCAAAGGAACAATGCTTACTAACAGGGATGTAAACAAATTTGTGTGCAAGATTTGAGAGAAATAAGCTTTTTGTGTGTATGGAAAATGTCTATGCTTTTTTATTCCAGCTCATGAAACATGGGACCAACACTTTACTTGTTGTATTTATATTTGTCACGCCTACTCCCTCCGGTGTTCGATGTCACCGGTCTACCAACCACACATTCTGCCTTTGAACCTAGGCTATAAGAATTCCCTTATTAGAGAAATAATATGTAATTGCTGCCGTATGCGTTTCCATGACATAGACTTACCAGGTGAATCCAGGTGAAAGCTATGATCCCTTATTGATGTCACTTGTTATCTTGGCAAATGATAAATGTTTACTAACAGGGAAGTAAACACATTTGTGTACATGATTTGAGAGGAATAAGCTTTTTGTGCATGTGGAACATTTCTGGGATTTTTTTTTATATCAGCTCATGAACCATTGGACCAACACTTTTACATGTTGTGTTTATATTTGTCAAGCCTACCTCTGCTCCCTCCAGTGCTCGACATCACCGGTCTACTAACCACCAGCCATGGCAACTATGTTTATGCACACATGATTAAGCACACCTGGTCATCATTATCTCCGCGAATACTTCCCCTTTATTTAGCCCTCAGTAGACATCAGTCATTAGGTTGTATTGTTTTCTCTCATGTTATGTACAACGCTCATGTTTTGTTCATGTGCAACTATTCATTATTAAACTCTGAGTATTACGTTACAATATTTTTGTTCAGTGTAGAAAGTGCCAATATAAAAAATGCAAGATCAAGAAGTGTCAATGCCAGTAGAGAAAGAACAAAATAATATACAGTATGCACAAGAACAATACCAATAACGATATCAGTGATTCTGGTGGTGATAGATGAGGTAGTTATGTACTTACAGTCATGGGTAAAGTGGCTGAGCAGCAGGATAAAAAAAAATAGTAACAGCAACACATTGTGTGTGTGTTAGGAGAGAGTCATGTGAATGTGCATAGAGGCACTGCAGATAGTCTGGATGACTGAGAACTCGTCCCCCAGTGATGAACTGGTCCGTCCTCACTACGCATGAACATGGGAATCATTATTCGGAGAGACTGTTTCTGTCCTGCCCTTGACTTTGGTGCAGGCCATGTGATGTCCATGCCCTCTTTATCACAAAACTCCCTGATCTTCTCAAAAATATATGTTTGTCTAGTTGTGTCCAGTCCAGATTGTGCTTGTACAGGCATCTATGGAAGGAAGGATGTCAGCACGGACCGAGTCTTCACTATGAGTCATCCATACATCAATTGTCTTAAATCATTTATTTATTACCAACTAAGTAATTCACAGAAATGCATAAACAAACAAACAAGGTAAATGTGGTTACATGAAATGATAGGAGAATGTGCCCTAGTGGGCTAAACCGGCATGGCGGCTTGTTAGACAAAAGGGGAAGTGGGGGTCGACTAAGAAGTCACTCCAAAGGGATAATTATAACAATTGAATTGCTAATCCTTTGCACATGAACACTCACTGATCCGGGAACAATTGCAATCAATATATATATTTACGCTCAGTGTGTCATCTTGATCGCTGGTGAAAAGTTAATTTATTTTGTAGAATTGTCCGTCTCTCTCCCTCTCTGTCGTGGTTATAGTGGTTGGTTCAGAGTGACATTCATTCGTTTCGTTATAGAATGTCGTTCTTCGCGTTCAATGATACCGAATTCCTAGCTGCAGACTAGTAATTAATATCAAAGACTTGTTCTTATTCTGTCGGTATCGATAGTCTAAGAATTTAATCATGTGGTATGGTTAAAAGATTCAGCAATGGTCCACAAACTTTGTCCTCCTAATGGAGAAAAACATGGTCTGCAACCTTTAGCCGTCTCGTAATTGAGGTAAGCTTGGTCTGCTGATCGAAAACCCGAGTGGGGATTTTATTCAGAATGGCAGAAAAGGCTGTCCCAGGATGTCTGACCCTAACTGGGCTCAGGGGCGGTCCTCTGATTTAGTTAACTCCAATCCCCTTTTTGAGTTTTCCCTCATTAAACAGTCCAAAATCACATCGTAAAATTGTGTAAACAATATCATACCCACTCATTCATCTTATACAACAATTAGATGTAAACCTCATATCTGAGGCTATTATATAACCAGCGTTATGGTAATGTGGCCACACCGTCTCCCATGAGCTTCCCCAAGTTGTGACAAACGGACCAGTTCGTAGCTGGATTCTTCACCGTTCTTTTATACTTTCTCCGGAACATGAAATGTTCGTACCTCAAGTTCTGTGAGGTGGAAGGATTTCCTTTGTTCTCCATGAAAATCTACTCTCTCTATACTGTGTGGCCATGTGGCAGGGTCTTCTCAGGAATTTACGACCTCTGACCACAGCAGCCTAGTTGAAGGAGGCAAGGTGGAGGCAGGGAGAGGGGGATGGGGTTGCTATAACCAAAGAGGCTAACATCATGACAGCAGCTGAGTCCAAACGCTCCTTGGCGACAACACCAGGCTCCAGAGCATCAAAGCTGTAAAACAGGAAAATAGACCAAAACATTTAGACGACATTACATCCTTGCATAACATCAATTCACCTCCCAAGTTTAAATAAGAATAACCTCATACAATACAATGAAAATTATATTCACCTGAAGTGCTGGTACTGCTTGATCTGTAGCAGCGGCCTGAATTACTGAGTTAGGTGTTGTTGCCAGCCATAGCTTTCCACCAGCACTGTACCATCCTCCAGTCCAACCAGCTGTGGGATGTTGGTCCCTGTCACATGGCTGTCCTTCACCATGCCAGCAATCCTTGACAAAGTGTTCACTCTGGTCTTTCTGAAGTGCTGCTTGATGAGGCCGAAGAACCAGTCGGGGGAAAACTTGATGTGGACTGTGATCAGGAATTGAATGTCCAGACTGTGGTGGAGCTTGTGCATGGTACAGTATTAGCAATACATACAAGAATAGAAATACAAAGACCTGTGCAAGCAGAATGAAATGCATCCTGATGTCTTTGCTTGCTGGTTCAGTAGGGCCTCTCCCAGGGACAAAGGCAGGTCTTGACAGGTGGTATTGCAGTCAGCAACCATTTTCTGGTTGACAGACCACTAACTCTGAACATGCAGGAGATGCTGATCTTGCTTGTTCAGCTTAGCCGATTTAACAGCCACTGGCAGATCTGAATATCTTATAGTTGTTCCTTTGGCACTGCCAGCACAAGGCTGTCATCGACTTAGTGCTTGAGATGTGGAACAGCGATTTTCTCCACAGATTCCTGAAGGCATGTACAGTGCATTCAGAAAGTATTCAGACCCCTTCCCTTTTCCACATTTTGTTACATTACAGCCTTAAAATGTAGGAAATAAATATTTTCTTCGTTAATCTACCCACAGTACCTCAGTACCTCAGCTCCTGACAGACGGGTGGCTCTGGCAGCTCCGGACAGACGGGTGGCTCTGGCAGCTCCGGACAGACGGGAGAACCTGGAGGGAGGAGACGGAGAGACAGCCTGGTGCGTGGGGCTGCCACAGGACCCACCAGGCTGGGGAGACCTACAGGAGGCCTGGTGCGTGGAGGAGGCACCGGATGCAACAAAAACACTAAACAGAAAATAACCCACAACCCATAGTAGGAAAACAGGCTGCCTAAGTATGGTTCTCAATCAGAGACAACGATTGCCAGCTGCCTCTGATTGGGAACCATACCATGCCAAACACATAGAGATAGAAAACATAGAACACAAAACATAGAATACCCACCCCAACTCACGCCCTGACCAAACTAAAATAGAGACATAAAAAAGGAACTAAGGTCAGAACGTGACAACAGGACTAAGATTGAATCCTACTACACCGGCTCCGACTCTAGTCGGATGTGTCAGGGCTTGCAAACTATTACAGACTACAAAAGGAAGCCCAGCCGTGAGCTGCCCAGTGAAATGAGCTTACCAGATGAACAAAATGACTTCTATGCGCCCACCATGGCAATCATGCTCTCCGTGGCAAGCAACACTGAAGCATGCATGAGAGCACCAGCTGTTCCGAACGACTGTGTGATCATGCTCTCCGTAGCCGATGTAAGTAAGCCCTTTAAACAGGTCAACATTCACAAGGCCACAGGGCCAGACGGATTACCAGGACGTGGACTCAGAGAATTTGCTGACCAACTGTCAAGTGTCTTCACTGACATGTTCAATCGCTCCCTGGCAGAGTCTGTAATACCTACATGTTTCAAGCAGACCACCATAATGCCTGTGCCCAAGAACACCAAGTTAACCTGCCTAAATGACTACCGACAAGTAGCACTCAAGTGCTTTGAAAGGCTGGTCATGGCTCACATTTACACCATTATCCCAGAAACACTAGACACACTCCAATTCGCATTCCGCCCCAACAGATCCACAGATGACGCAATCTCTATTGCAATTCACACTGCCCTTTCACACCTGGACAAAAGGAACACCTATGTGAGAATGCTGTTTATTGACTACAGCTCAGCATTCAACACCATAGTGCCCTCAAAGCTCATCAATAAGCTAAGGACCCTAGGACTAAACACCTCCCTCTGCAAATGGATCCTGAACTTCCTGATGGGCCACCCCCAGGTGGTGAGGGTAGGCAACAACACATCTGCCATGCTTATCCTCAACACGGGGATCCTCAGGGGTGTGTGTTAGTCCCCTCCTGTACTCCCTGTTCACCCACGACTGTGTGGCCAAGCACGACTCCAACACCATCATTAAGTTTTCCGACGACACAATAGTGGTAGGCGTGATCACCGACAATGATGAGACAGCCGATTGCGAGGAGGTCAGAGACCTGGCAGTGTGGTGTCAGGACAACAACCTCTCCCTCAACCTGATCAATACAAAGGAGAAGATAGTGGACTACAGGAAAAGGAGTGCCGAGCGCGCCCCTATTCTCATTAACTGGGCTGTAGTGGAGCAGGTTGATGGCTTCAAATTCCTTGGTGTCCACATCACCAACAAACTATCATGGTCAAAACACACCAATACAGTCGTGAAGAGGTTACGACAATGCCTATTCCCCCTCAGGAAACTGAAAAGATTTGGCACGGGTCCTCAGATCCTCAAAAATTTCAACAGCTGCACGCACGAGAGCAAGCTCTACCATCGAGAGCATCCTGAATTGCTCGGCCTACGTAAGGCTCTACAGAGGGTAGTGAGGCCAAGTTTCCTGCCATCCAAGGACCTCTATATTAGGCAGTGTCAGAAAGCCATAAAAATTGCCATAGACTCCAGCCACCCAAGTCATAGACATTTCTCTCTGCTACCGCAAGGCAAGCGGTACCAGAGCGCCAAGTCTAGGTTCAAAAGGCTTCATAACAGCTTCTACCCCCAAGCCATAAGACTCCTGAACAGCAAATCAAATGGCTACCTAGACCCTTTTTTTTACGCTGCTGCTACTCGCTGTTAATAATTTATGCATTTTCACTTTACCCCTTACAGTACCTACATGTACACTACTGTTCAAAAGTTTAGGGTCACATAGACATGTCCTTGTTTTTGTCCATTAAAATAACCTCAAATTGATCAGAAATACAGTGTAGACATTGTTAATGTTGTAATTCACTATTGTAGTTGGAAACAGCTGATTTTTAATGGAACATCTACATAGGCGTACAGAGGCCCATTATCAGCAACCATCACTCCTGTGTTCCAATGGCATGTTGTGTTTAATCAAAGTTTATCAGTTTAGAAGGCTAATTAATTATTAGAAAGCCCTTTTGCAATTATGTTAGCACAGCTGAAAACTGTTGTTTCTGATTAAAGAAGCAATAAAACTTGCCGTCTTTAGACTAGTTGAGTATCTGGAGCATCAGCATTTGTGGGTTAGATTACAGGTGCAAAATGGCCAGAAACAAATAACTTTCTTCTGAAACTCATCAGTCTATTCTTGTTCTGAGAAATGAAGGCTATTCCATGTGAGAAATTGCTAAGAAACTAAAGATCTCGTACAACGCTGTGTACTACTCCCTTCACAGAACAGCGCAAACTGTCTCTAACCAGAATAGAAAGTGGAGTGGGAGGCCCCGGTGCACAACTGAGCAAGAGGACAGGTACATCAGAGTGTTTAATTTGAGAAACAGACGCCTTACAAGTCCTCAACTGGCAGCTTCATTAAATAGTACCCGCAAAACACCAGTCTCAAGGTCAACAGTGAAAAGGCGACTCCGGGATGCTGGCCTTTCTAAGTGAACCCAAACTTTTGAACGGTAGTGTACATATTGCCTCAATTACCTTGACTAACCTTTACCCCAGCACATTGCCTGGGTACCCTGTAAATGCCTTGTTATTGTTATTTTATTGTTACTCTTATTTTTGAACTTTAGTTTATTTAGTAAATATCTTTTTTTACTTTTTTATTTTTCTAAAAACTGCATTGTTAGTTAAAGGCTTGCAAGTAAGCATTTCACGGTATGGTCAACACCCGTTGTATTCGGCGCATGTGACAAAAAAAAATTGATTCGATTTGAAATAATGTGAGATCAATTAAAAGTAGTGCCAATCATGTTGGAGGTTAATTCAAATAATCAAACTTGTTGTTTATGCTTTACATTCCAAGTGTTTCCATTGATTCCTTGTAGAGATGCCACACCGCTGCTTTTGTCACATGAGATGGCAGCTGCTTTCCACCGAAGGGTTTATGTCCTGGGTGGCATCCTGGTAATACTATTGCATTATCCACTGCATAGTTGATGAAGTTCACAACTCGCTGAAAGTCCTCATTCTTCAGGTGTAACCTGTGCTTGCTTGTGCCGGCTCTCTTTTTGATGAGGCCATTCTCCTTGTATGACTTGTGGAGGAGAGTCAGACGTGTTCTACTGATGCTGAAAGACAAATTCCAGATAAAAATATGTTAGCATTATTAGATGAGGCTTACCCAGACACACTTCTCTAAATTGATGGGTCATGTGAAAGAGAGGCTATAACCACCCCCCAGCCACATCTAGCTAAGTGGATGAGTCTCTATTGTCTAGACCTGTTCAAATGTTCATGAAATACAATAAATGGCCTTAATCACTCCAAGACACACCTGGCTAACTTGATGGGTCATGTAATCATCTGGCAAAGTGGAGTATTTTGTTTAGACATGTAAATTAGCTAAACTATTAACCATAATCCCAACCTTATACAGTACAAGCAATATAAATTGATTGTCATAGCTAGCCGCCATGCATGAAATGTGGTATGAATCTGCAGGTTGCTAAAGCTAATCAGCTAGGTTTGATGTTAGGCTAATGATAGCTAGCTATAACTAGCAATGCAAATGGATTTCTGAGATACAAATAATATTACCAACAGTAGACAGATCATACGATGCAGCTGTACATAGTCCATCGGTAAATAGCCCACCCAATTTACCTACCTCATCCCCATACTGTTTTTATTTATTTACTTTTCTGCTCTTTTGCACACCAGTATCTCTACCTGCACATGACCATCTGATCATTTATCACTCCAGTGTTAATCTGCTAAATTGTAATTATTCGCCTACCTCCTCATGCCTTTTGCACACGATGTATATAGACTATTTTTTTTCTTTTTCTTTTTTTTCTACTGTGTTATTGACTTGTTTATTGTTTACTCCATGTGTAACTCTGTGTTGTTGTCTGTTCATACTGCTATGCTTTATCTTGGCCAGGTCGCAGTTGTAAATGAGAACTTGTTCTCAACTAGCCTACCTGGTTAAATAAAGGTGTAATATATATATATATATATTTTTTTTTAAATACATGCAACATTAGCTAGCGAGCCAGCCAGCTAACATTAGCTAGCTAGCTAACAGTATGCTTTAACAATTTTGACAAAACTAGAAAATGTCACTGATTTCAAAACTCTGTTGATCTACGCTCCTTTTCCATCACTGTTATAAGAAGACTGCAATGTCTGGTTAAATTAAAATGTTTGAACCTAAATAAGGGATTTCCTCATCATCTTTTCATTTTCAGAATTAGAGAGAATCATTATGGCACAATTGTCCTCCAGAAAGTAGTTAATCACAACTTTTTCCCATTGATAGCGCCTGCTAAATTCAGTGCAGCAATGTTGTTGAGAGCAGTAGCAACACTTTTGTAGTTCTCCATGATATATAAAATAACTTAAAAAACTGTGGTAGCAAGGATTATCTATACATACTGAGCAGCTCATGTTATAGACAGAAGCATGCTACATGCAAACCAATCCGAAGTCATCTCTCGGCATGTCCAGCCCATTATCTCAGCCAATCATGGCTACAGGGAAGGTTCCTGTCTTTTTCTGTGGCTGAACCCACTAGGCTTGTAATTTAACAATTGCATATTTACAGATGTCATACAAGTTTGTAATTATGGTACATGAAAGTTCACATGTTCCAGAATGCATTTCTGACAAAAATACATTTTAATAAAAAATATACAGTATTAGTCAAAGGTTTGGATACACCTACTAATTCAAGGGTTTTTGCAGATGGGCTATGTACAGGTGCAGTGATCTGTGAGCTCCTCTGACAGCTGGAGCGTATTCTAAGTCAGAGCCGTCCAGAGTAGTGATGCTGGACGGGCGAGCAGGTGCGGGCAGGGATCGGTTGAATAGCATGCATTAATTTTCCCTGCGTTTAAGAGCAGTTGGAGGCCACAGAAGGAGAGTTGTATGGCATTGAAGCTCGTCTGGAGGTTAGTTAACACAGTGTCCAAAGAGGGGCCAGAAGTATACAGAATGGTGTCGTCTGCGTAGAGGTGTACCAGAGAATCACCAGCAGCAAGAGCAACATCATTGATGTATACAGAGAAGAGAGAAGAACATCTGCCTCCTGTGTCTGCATTTGGGTCTCGCCTTGTGCCTTCATAAGCGAGGCTATAAACACGGGGTACCGGTACAGTCAATGTGTGGGGGCACCAGTTAGTCAAGGTAATTGAGGTAATATGTACATGTAGGTAGAGTTATTAAAGTGACTATGCATAGATAATAACAGAGTAGCAGCAGCATAAAAGAGGAGGGGGGTGCAATGCAAATAGTCTGGGTAGCCATTTGATAAGCTGTTTCGAAGCCTCTTGGACCTAGACTTGGCGCTCTGGTACTGCTTGCAATACATGTCATCCCTTACTCCCAACCCTGCTTGTCACAACACAACTGATTGGCTTAAACGCATTAGGAATGAAAGAAATTCCACAAATTAACTTTTAACAAAGCACACCTGTTTTTTAAGTTATTGTCCTGCTGAAAGGTAAATTAATCTCCCAGTGTCTGGTGGAAAGCAGACTGAACCAGGTTTTTGATAGAGGAAATTATAGTTGAAATGATTAATTATATATACATTTCTGATTAAAACCATTTATTCTGATACTATTATGTTATGATATGAAATGCATGGGTTCTTGGTTCTTGGCTGTTATTGAAAATGTAAGCAGAACAAATTAATTGTCTGTGCCTCTCAGGAAGTTTAAGGGGGAGAGATGCTATAGCTTTTCAGACAGATAAGAAATGTTTGGGTGGTGTTCCATTAGTGGAGAAAAGTATATATTTTAGACAGTTTGGAATGTAGTTTTATGGGGGGAGTAGAAGGAGAGTCCAGACCTAAAAACAATGGGCTCTTGTGAGAATCGGAGAGAGGGTGGGAAACTGATGATGTCATTTTCAGTTTATAACCTGTGGAAATATGTGTATGCGTTTAGTACTCTCTTGTAATAAACGCTGTTACCTTTGGCTTTTAAGACTGGTCTCAATCTACTTCATGCATAATTAATGAATTAGAAATGAGTGCGAATTGGTTTTGGCAATAAAACATACAGGAATTTAGAATTCCTCTATCAGTTTTCCTCTAGGATTTTGCTTGTGCTTAGCTCCATTCCGTTACCTTTTCATCCTGAAATTCCCCAGTCCTTAACGATTACAAGCAAACTCACAACATGATGCAGCCACCACTATGCTTGAAAATATGAGGAGTGGTACTCAGTAATGTGTTGTATTGGATTTGCCCCAATCGTAACACTTTGTATTCAGGACAAACAGCAAATTGCTTTGCCACTTTTTTTGCAGTATTACTTTAGTGCCTTGTTGCAAACAGGATGCATGTTTTAGAATATTTTTTATTCTGTACAGGCTTCCTTATTTTCATGCTGTCAATTAGATTTGTAATTGTGGAGTAACTACAATGTTGTTGATACATCCTCAGTTTTCTCCTGTCACAGCCATTAAACTCTAACTGTTTTAACGTCACCATTAGCCTCGTGGTAAAATCCCGGAGCGGTTTCCTTCCTCTCCGGCAACTGAATTAGGAAAGACGCCTGTATCTTTGTTGTGACTGGGTGTATTGATACACCATCCAAAGTGTAATTCATAACTTCACCACGCTCAAAGGGATATTCAATGTCAGCACCCATAGGTGCCCTTCTTTGCGAGGCATTTGAGAACCTTCCTGGCCTTTGTGGTTGAATCTGTGTTTGAAATTCACTGCTCGACTGAGGGACCTTATCTGTATGTGTGGGGTACAGAGGTGAGGTAGTCATTTTAAAAATCCTGTTAAACACAGAGTGAGTCCATGCAATTTATGTGACTTGTTATACACAATTTTACTCCTGAATGTATTTAGGCTTGTCATAACAGAGGTTGAATACTTATTGACTCGATACATTTTAGCTGTAAATTTTTTATGAATTCGTATAACAATTGAAAAATGTCATTCCACTTTGACATTATGGAGTTGTAACGAGTGCGCTGAGAATCGAGAAGCAAATTCAGGGAGTGTTTTAATAAATAAAAGAAACAATGAACACATAACACAAACAACGCACAGACATGAACACAGAATCAATAACACCTGAGGAAAGAGCCAAGGGGAGTGACAGATACAGGGGAGATAATCAAGGAGGTGGAGTCCAGGCGAGTGTCGTGAGGCGCTTGTGCGCTTGACGACGGTGACAGGTTTGCGGGATAATCAGCAGCCTGATGACCTAGAGGTCAGAGAGGGAGTATACATGACAGTACCCCCTCCCGACGCGCGGCTTCAGCCACAGGACAAAGGGGACGAACCCGGGGATCAGGAGCGAACCGGTCACCCCTGCAGAGGCGCGGGAACCTGTCGAGCCGGCTGAGGTGCGGGAATCTGTCAAGCCAGCTGAGGTGCGGGAACCTGTCGAGCTGGCTGAGGTGCGGGAACCTGTCGAGCTGGCTGAGGTGCGGGAACCTGTCGAGCCGGCTGAGGTGCGGGAACCTGTCGACACTCCCTGATGCTTCCCTTGGGTGAGATACAAAACATTTCAATTGAATCCTTTTTATATTCAGGCTGTAACACAACAACATGTGGAAAGAGTAAAGGACTGTACTTATGTATACATTTTATTGCTAATTATTAAAAATTAAATGGGGAATGTGTTATTCAGTACCATGACCAAATCATCCCAGCTTTGATATTTATCCCCTCTATTAAGGATTAAAGGGGGAATGTGTTAACTTTCAACACAATTTATCTTGGGGCTGGTTTTGCATTAACTAAGACCATGACCAAATCATCCCAGCTTTGATGTTTTTTTTTGTTTTCTTTACTTTTGAATTCAAGATGAAGGGATGTGGTTGTAGGCCTACAGTTGGTAATATTAGTCCTGCAATTGGTTATAGCTCTCATGACAAAAAATATCCAAAATCAATGGCCCAAAAGTAAATGTATATATTTCTCTCTTCACTCAAAGTATGATGTTTCAGAGAAACCATGGCAAAGGGAACCCAGCTCAGGAGTCTGAGTGTGGGTGCAACATGCTCTGTACAGAGACCATCAGCCATGCCAACACGCCATTGGTACAGGACCTTCTCCAGAACATCTGTTGACCAAGGTGTGTCTTAGGCTGTATTTAGTTACCACTAACACAATCATATTCAGACCGTGGCCTCATCCAGATCATCTAACCCCAAACATATTGCAAACTCTTAGTAAGCACTTTCATACAACTGTCAAACTGAATTATGTTTTGTACTTTTGAAAGAAACTTAAACAATGTATGTTGAATTATTGTTGCCTTGGGATGAGTTGGAAGTTGGAAAAGTAACCATATTTTCCATTAAATCGAATCTTTGGCAGTGCAGCCCATGGCCATCCCTATTACAGGGCTTTCAGTCAATTAAATTAACTTCCAGGTGTCTAAATGTATGGCCATTTGGAAGTTGAAAGAAGAAAAAAAAGCAATTATTTATGTATAAAACAGGATTTATCATGGTTTTAGATCCATCATCAATCTGGATCAACTAAACAGAATGTCAGAGTATTACTGGGATGGAATAACTAGACGTCATGCCAAAAATGACAGTCACAACTTAGCAGCAAATTCTTAATGCTAATACCAAATAGCAGCCTTCATCACAGCCCACTGGCCAAAAACTGGTTGAATCAACATTGTTTACATGTCATTTCAACCCCCCAAATCTATGTGATGACGTTGATTCAACATAGAAAACAGATTGGATTTGCAAAAAGTCATCAACGCAAGGGCATTTCGTATTTTTTTCACCCAACTTTGTACCTAAATCCAATGACATGGTGACATTTTTGTTGATTTTACATTGAATCCACATTAGTTGACATTGAACTGATGTCTGTTCCCAGGTGGAGGTGCTTCCATTCAACCAAGACGGACGGACGGACGGACGGACGGAAAGAAAGAGATGCATCTGTATTTCAGATGCTCAGCATATGTTTGTCTCTGCTGTACATGACTAGCATTTCCTGATAAGGAAGGTCAAACGGGTGAAGCCCCACCCAGTCTACAGCCTCTACTCAGAGTAGTACAGAGAGAGGGCTACACCTTGCGGACAACAGCTCCACATCTGGAACCTCTCCTCGGGACACAGGAACATTGCAGATCTCGTGAGTCACTCACTAACTTTCTCACACGCACACACACACACATTCCATCTTTACCTCTGTGTATTAGCCATAACTATTGCTTGTGATCTGACCACATCCTTCAGACACATGACAAATGTAGCGGTAGAATAACCTGGAAACGTACAGACATTTTTAAAGATGAGTAGTCTTGAGGTTAATGAATTGGATGAGTCCACTGGTGGTTGATCATGTCAAAGATATCCAGATTAAAAGCATATTTAAACTCTCTTGGAGGACAATAGAAAACACTTATTTATTATTAGAGGCTGAATATCTTTCACACACATCCAGTTTGCTCCTTTATTCATGGAACCAGAAGGACAGGCTATATCATCATGACATTTTTAAACTAGGCTGTGGAATTCAAAGAAAAGAAAACCCTGCACACTGTATCAACAAAGCGTCACTCATGTGCCAATATCTCAGCCTCATGGCCAACAAACACTGTCTCTGTACATTTACACAGACGTTGGCGCTAAGACAAAGTTGTTTTACACACAGACACACATCCATAAATACTCTTGAACTTTTATCAGCCAGCACTTCACAAGACACAAAACCTAACGAGACACAAATGGGGAAATTAATGGGATAGAGTATGACTGTACGATGAGTGTGCAATGAGTTGGTTCAATGCTTTTCAATAAACGTTGGTGAGATATCCAATAGATCTGAATTCAGTCCAGCTCTCATGGCTCTTTTTTATCCCTTTTTTCATGAGTCATGTTTTTGCTATTTCACTGCAACACAGTCACATTTGACAAGCCAGCGAGGAGCTCTTGAGCAGTCTACTCCCAGTCCTTATCAAGATATACTCTGTATGATGCTCTGATGTTCAATACACTCACAAACAGCATGTTTACTTCTGCATGACATAAGTGAAGTAAAGCCACAAAGGGATGCTTACGTAACCAAGAGGTTTGTGAATATGTCCTGAATTGAAAGGTTTGGATGAATAAGAATACCTTGTCTGTTGTCTGATAGAATTACTTTCATTTAGATTATTAAGTAGGGATAACAAGGGGATTTTCTTTCCTTCAGTCCTGGCTCTCTCATTAGATTAGCAATGCATCTACAATGATTATTACTGCTCCTTGTTTGTCCAATGACAATGATAAACAATCTGGAGGGATTACAATATGCATGGAGGAATGGTCTAACTCATTCTCCAACTCATTTTAGAAAAATACTCAGTGCCGTTATCTTTGCAAGGTGAGGTATGGAAAGGTATTGAAAACAGGGATGTCAATCATTATGACCCCTTGCTTTTACAATGTTTTTTTTGCCTGCCTGCCTGCCTGCCTGCCTGCCTGCCTGCCTGCCTGCCTGCCTGCCTGCCTGCCTGTTTATGTGAATATGAAAAACAGCTGTCATCCGGTATATAGACATTTTGAACACAGATGTGCCCGCACACAATAAACGCCTGACAAATAACAGACCTCTTGTTCCACCAATAAAGGAGTAAAGTATCTTGGTCAGACTCAGGAGGCTAAATGAGACGGGAGAACTCTATAAAGAGTTATATTCCCATGTCAGATGATTTACAACAGAGTGGAATGTGATTCAAACAGTAAACTGTTGTATAGTCAAAGTTATATTCTATGAAATCAGACACTGAAGGAAATATACAGTACAGGGTGTGGCCAACTGGTTAGAATAATGTATGCTAGTGTAGTATAACACCACCTTCCTCTGTGCTGAAGGATAAGTAATGTTGTTTCAGGGATAAGCTTCCCACACTCTGAGATGGTTATGTCATCAACCGCATAACCTCAGTGTTGTGTTCGAGACCACCTAAAATGAGACCGTTTCAAGACCAAGACTGGAGCAAATTGAGTCCAAGTCAAGACCAAGACCAGAGGGGTGGGCGAGATCGAGTCAAGACCGAGACCGGGAGGGGGACACGGGGTCTGAGAGACCAGAAAAATGTGAGTCCATTTCACGACCATGACTGGAATTTTGTCAAATCACCACCATCATAAGAGTTCAAAATGTCCAGTATTTCTGTGTTCATATTTCAGAACAACATATGGATTCTTTAGACATTCAGAACAGTACAAATGGAGCCACTATAGAAATGATTACTAACCAAAACACAGTGGGGAACCATGGGCATTCTACACCTTCAGAAAAGGGCTAAGGATATATGAAATAATGATTATAATAATACAATAATGATAGTTACATTATTATTTTCAATTATGTTCTGATTTATCCCTGAAACTGAATACAGTTATCCCTGAATCTGTATTCAGTTTTTGTTGGAAAGGAAAGGGTTAACACTGAAGAAAAAAAAACATCTAATCGGGATATTTCTTTGCTGGTCTCTGGGGAGATGAATCTAGCTAACTTAGTTAACCATTGGCTAGTTAGGCCATCACAAGCTAGATAAATGCATCAGCCATTCAACTGTATTGGGTAGCATTTGAGTGAATCAACAATTCACATTTTGACTTAATGGGTGGGACAGTTTTTTGAAAACTTATGGACCTCTCCCTTCTTGAATGCCAACAGGTCACTGTGTAATAGCGAGAAGTAGTTTTCCCACGATCTAGCGAGCTAGCTTTTATTGACGGCTAGTTTGCAGAGGCTGCAGCAGGTGTTATCAAAGAGGATGTTGTTGCTAATTTGTTACCGTCTCCCCTTTCAAGAATATCTTTCCACAAGAAGATAAGTTTCAAATGATCATCATCTGGTGAGTGGAACTGTGATTTTATTGCAGTACACTTCCTGTTGTTAGCCATCTCTTTTAAAATTACTTATATGTGTGAAACATTGTTACATTTAAAGTGGAGATGACATAATTTTAGCAACAAGAAATCTTATTAAAATCTATTCATATTCACCCCCAGGAAGAATATTACACTTGTCATATTACACTGACAAGCGACCACTTATATACAGTAATTTTCACATTTTCATACATTCTTAGAATGTATGGGAATACGTATACTAAGGCATTTGTGAAAATTCTATAAAAATATAGAGTGGGAAAGCGGCTGTGTGTTTGACCAATTAATAGACACCGCAGTAAATAAAACTTAATAAAAACATCTGTCTTGACAAGGACCTGAGTCTACACAGACAGATGCGCTATAGCCAATCAGAGGTATAGTAAGCCTTTACACAAACAAGCCATTTGTACACACGGGCCTGCCATCATTCACTTTGAATTGGACTGTATGTTTTCGAGGCAGTTGCAACAGCGCAACTTTAGATCAATAGAATGCATTTGCCAAAATACACCTGAATGGATTTCTGCAAATATGTAAACACCATGGGAGTCCTTTTACAAATATGTAAACACCATGCGAGTCCTTTTACAAATATGTAAACACCATGGGAGTCCTTTTACATTTGAGGACATTACAGTCCCATTGATCAAACAACCATGAAAAGGTAGGTTCTCTCTCCCTTAGTTATGCACAACAACAGTTATCAACAACAACAAGATCAACAACTAATGATAGCCAGAGCAAGATCATCTCAAATCTAATGAAGGAACATTAGATAAACCCTCTCAAACTTTTCAGCTAGTTGCAAGGATAAACGATGGGGAATTGTAGCCTCCTCATCCTACTGCAGCTTGCCTGCCAATGCATGCTTGTCCTTGCCAAGCACCCAAGCTAACTAGTTAAACTTCCTAGGGCTGAAATCCCGTAAACGGGATTGATATGACAACAGTCATTGAAAGTGCAGGGCGCCAAATTCAAAACAACAGAAATCTCATTATTAAAATTCCTCAAACATACATGTATCTTATACCATTTTAAAGGTAATCTTGTTGTTAATCCCATCACATTGTCCGATTTCAAATAGGCTTTACAGCGAAAGCACCACAAACGATTATGTATGGTCAGAGCCAAGTCACTAAAACACACACAGCCATTTTTCCAGCCAAAGAGTGAAGTCACAAAAAACAGAAATAGAGATATAATTAATCACTAACCTTTGATGATCTTCATCAGATGACACTCATAGGACTTCATGTTACACAATACATGTATGTTTTGTTCGGTAAAATTCATATTTATATAAAAAGATCTCAGTATACATTGGGCATTCAGTAGTTACAAAAACATCCGGTGATATTGCAGAGAGCCACATCAATTTACAAAAATACTCATCATAAATGTTGATGAAAATACAAGTATTATACATGGAATTAAAGATATACTTCTCCTTAATGCAACCACTGTGTCAGATTTCAAAAAAGCTTTACGGAAAAAGCAAACCATGCTATAATCTGAGAACGGCGCTCAGAGAACAAATACATATATCCTCCATGTTGGAGTCAACAGAAGTCAGAAATAACATTATAAATATTACATTTACATTTAAGTCATTTAGCAGATATTATAAATATAAATATATAAATATTCAATATAAATATAAATATAAATATTCACTTACCTTTGATGATCTTCATCAGAATGCACTCCCAGGAATCCCAGTTCCACAATAAATGTTTGATTTGTTCATTAATGTCCATCATTTATGTCCAAATAACTACTTTTGTTAGCGCGTTTGGTAAACAAATCAAAACTCACGAAGCACATTCACTAGTTGCAGACTAAATGTCAAAAAGTTCCGTTACAGACTGTAGAAACTTGTCAAATGATGTATGGAATCAATCTTTAGGATGTTTTTAACATAAATCTTCAATAATATTCCAACCGGAGAATTCCTTTGTCTTCAGAAAAGCAAAGGAACGGTAGATACCTCTCATGTGAAATGCGAGTGACCAGCGCGTGACTGCTGCCAGACCTCTGACTCAATCCCCTCTCATTCGGCCCCACTTCACAATAGAAGTATCAAACAAGTTTCTAAAGACGGTTGACATCTAGTGGAAGCCTTAGGAAGTGCAAGATTACCAATATCCCACTGTAACTTCAATAGGGGCTGAGTTGAAAATTGACCAACCTCAGATTTACCACTTCCTGGTTGGATTTTTCCTCAGGTTTTTGCCTGCCATATGAGTTCTGTTATACTCACATACATCATTCAAACAGTTTTAGAAACTTCAGAGTGTTTTATATCCAATAATAATAATAATATGTATATATTAGCAACTGGGACTGAGGAGCAGGCAGTTTACTATAGTTTATTATTATTATTATTATTATTATTATTACTCTGGACACCTCTGGGCACCTTTTTCATCCAAGCTACTCAATACTGCCCCCCAGCCATAAGAAGTTTTAAGTTGGCTTGCTAGCTACTTTCAGACACAAAACACCTCACTCTGAAAATGTTACTTGCTGTAACAGAGTTGGTTAGGCTGTTTACATATTATCTAGAGTATTCTTGTCTATCTGTTACCTTTTTTGTCTACGTTTACTGGCACCGGTCAGTAAAGCGGGTGTTGAGCATTCATCAATTCATCAGTTGTTCTGTGCTCTGGCATATTCAGAAGGAAAGAAATCAGAGTAGACAGACAGAGTGAATTTGCGAACGCAAGAGATGTTGTTCAACAGTTGTTTAAGTTCTTGCTCGCTAACCAAATGACACCTGCATCTTTATGTGTATAGCCACCAAAAAAAACAATAAGGGAGGAAAAGGTTAGTCACTCACCCACTCCTCCAATGGCATGACATAACATTATCCTAGAACCTAGCTATCTAGCTAATTTTAGGCTCTGTGTTTTTAGATTGCTACATAAATAGATACGCTAGCCTATTATCCAAGTTATGACTGACTTGTGACCAATGCCCTTGCTAGTTTGATTCTATTGACATTCCCAGCCTTTGTTACATTCACCCGCTTTTGTCCAGAATATTGAGTCATTGAAAGTGAAACAGTGCATCCCAAATGGAGGCAGCAAACAATGTACCAGGACAGCTGTGATTTACAACCTGATAGCAATATGTTTTGGACTACCAATAAATGTATTGGTGAATTATATGAATCATGCATTGAACTGCATCCATTTATTCTGCCAACAATTTCTTAGTGTACGTCATTGAACGTTGAATCAAATAGAACCTATTTTTAAAATCTCTTATAAAGTTGGTTTTGTAGCATAAACTGGAATTTTTAGATTTTTGACTGATATTATGATTGTCAGTTTGTTTCATATCTGCAAAGTGGTTAAAACGCTGTCAGTTCCACTTTAAATGTTAGGCCACTGGTTACTTTGTGTGCTAAATGTGAAATGTTTTTTTTGCAACGGGAAGTAATAGTTGTACATTTCGATTGGGAAATGCTTAATGGTTGTGTTGTTGTGTTCTTATGATTGGGACCTACTGGCTTATGCTCGGATTTATGGACTGCTTATCCTTTAACATCATGCTGTGATTGCTGTCTTTCCATCGGCCCAATGCAGTGGTGTAGTGGGGACTGGAGAACTGGGTATACTCACATTTTGCTGAAAAGTTCCCAAACGGCCTGCCCAAACAAGGAAAGGCACCCTGTGTGAACAATCATAGGATTTCCTATAGATTTGTTTGATTTTCACTCTCAAAATCATACCTTTTTTTTATAGAAAAAATACCACAATTTGATGGTATAAGTCCACAACAATGCCTAAACTACATCAATCTGATTGGGTGGGCCTGTCAGGGCCTAGCTCCTCAGTGGGTGGGCCTCTGTCCACCCAGGCCCATACAAATCTACGCCCCTGATGCAAACACCACATGATGTCAATTGTGCATAACTAATAGTCTACTAACCAACACTAAAGATTCAACTTTTCAATGATGGCCTTCTAGGCAGAGTTACAAAAAAAAGCCATATCTCAGACTGGCCAATAAAAATAAAATATTAAGATGGGCAAAAGAACACAGACACTGAACAGAGGAACTCTGCCTAGAAGGCCAGCATCCTGGAGTCGCCTCTTAACTGTTGACGTTGAGACTGGTGTTTTGTGGGTACTATTTAATGAAGCTGCCAGTTGATGTACTTGTACTCTTGCTCAGTTGTGCACCGGGGCTTCCCACTCCTCTTTCTATTCTGGTGAGAGACCATTTGCGCTGTTCTGTGAAGGGAGTAGTACACAGCTTTGTATGAGATTTTCAGTTTCTTGGCAATTTCTCGCATGGAATAGCTGTAACGCCCGGGGTGTAGCGGGGAAGAAGTCAGGCGCAGGAAGCAGAGAGTTCAAGGTAGCGCTAACTTTTAATGCACCACAACGGTGAACAAACGTCAACCGAAACAAAATGCCACCCGAACAGGAACGAGAGCCACCTTCGGTAGGAGTCGTGACAATAGACTTAGTTTCTCAGAACAAGAATAGACTGACGAGTTTCAGAAGAAAGTTAGTTGTTTCTGGCCATTCTGAGCCTGTAATCGAACCCACAAATGCTGATGCTCCAAATACTCAACTAGTCTAATGAAGGCCAGATTTATTGCTTCTTTAATCAGGACAACAGTTTGTTGCAAAAGGGTTTTCTAATGATCAATTAGCCTTTTAAAATGATAAACTTGGATGAGCTAACACAACGTGCCATTGGAACATAGGAGTGATAGTTGCTGATAATGGGCCTCTGTACGCCAATGTAGATGTTCCATAAAAAAAATCTAAAAAATCTGCTGTTTCCAGCTACAATTGCCATTTACAACATTACCAATGTCTACACTGTATTTCTGATCAATTTTATGTTATTTTAATGGACATTTTTGAGCTTTTCTTTCAGAAACAAGGACATTTCCACGTGACCCCAAACTTTTGAATGGTAGTTTGTATATATATATATATATTTACCCCCAAAATATATGGGGGATTGGAAAGGATGCAGACAATTACATTGATGGAAGCAACAATCTATCTGTAAAATTTAAGCTGATCCACCCCCTAAATTTTGTTTTAAAATAGTCAGTTAAGAAAAATACACATATTTACTAAATAATAAGTAAAAAATAAAAGAGCAACAATAAAATAATAATAACAAGTCTATATACAGGGGGTACCGGTACTGAGTCAATGTGCTGGGGTACAACCACAAACCAAAGGCGGTAAAGGTGGGCAACAACACCTCTGCCACGTTGATCCTCAACATGGGGGCCCCTCAGGGTTGCGTGCTTAGTCCCCTCCTTCACTCCCTGTTCACAGCATGGCCAATCACGACTCCAACACCATCATTAAGTTTGCCGACAACACAGCGGGGGTAGGCTTGATCACCGAAACGATGAGACAACCTATAGGGAGGAGGTCAGAGACCTGGAAGGACCTCTATACCAGTCACTTTACCCCTACCTACAGAACATGTACATATTACCTGTCACGCCCAGACCTTAGTTATCTTTGTTTTCTTTATTATTTGGTTTGGTCAGGGTGTGACAAGGGTGGTGTGTTTTTTTTTTGTATTGTCTAGGGGGTTTTGTATGTCTAGGGGTTTTGCTAGTCTAGGGGTTTATATGTCTATGGTTGCCTCGATTGGTTCTCAATCAGGGGCAGCTGTTTATCGTTGTCTCTGACTGGGAACCATATTTAGGTAGCCAGATTCCTTGGTTTATCTGTGGGTTATTGTCTATGTGTAGTTGCATGGCAGCACTCGTTGTATTAGCGGCACGGTTGTTTTGTATAGTTTGTTAAGTGTTTGTTTATTAAAAGAAGATGTAGTCATATCACACTGCGCCTTGGTCTCCTCATTACGACGAACGTGACATTACCTCAATTACCTTGACTAACCTGTACCACCGCACATTGACTCAGTACCGGTACCCCCTGTATATAGCCTCGTTATTTTATTGTTGCGCTTCTATTTTTTACTTTAGTTTATTTAGTAAATATTTTTCTTAACTGCATTGTTGGTTAAGAGCTTGTAAGCATTTCCCAGTAAGGTCTACACTGCATTCGGCGAATGTGACAAATACAATTTGATTTGACTCAGAAAAAGTTGGGCTTCATGCACTCTTCTATCCCTCTTCTCATTGTATCTGTTGAGGGTGAGGCTTGGCAAGGTGGGGATGGGGGGGGTTCTCCCTTTGTCTTCCTCGATTTGATTTAAAAAACGTAATGAAATTAGGATGGGGTTGGGATTAGGATGGTTTAGGGTAAGAGTTTTGGGTTGGGGGAGGGGGTAAATAAAAAAAATGAAAGTGGAGAGATGGAAAAACTTGCTCTTCAGAATATTGGGGAAGGGGGTGCTTTATGATTGTGAGTGATGGGAGGAGTGGTTGAGGTTGTTGTGTTGTTGTAATGAGTTTTGTTTTCCTTTTTCCAACAGGAGTGGGCAGAGAGGATTACGCACAGATTTGAGCCTCAACAGAACAGGTAAGTATTCATGTTTAAAGGCCATGCAAGGTAAGTATGTTTTTTTAAAGCCATGCATGTTTAAGAAGTCTATTCTAGGATAGACTTTGTTAGGGTTAAAAACTGGTGGTCCGTTTGCATTTAAAATGATCTAAAAACAGCAGAAGTCATCAGTAAACTGGGAGACATGTCCCTCTCTTTGGTGGGAGTAATAAATACCACATATATACATTGAAAACAGTAAAGGGCTGAGGGAGGAGCCTTGGGGAGAACTTGAATGATGTGGTTTCTCCCACTTCCCACCCTCATCTTCCAATGATTTTTTTAAAAACTGTAAAGAGTGACCATCTGAGTGGGTAGTTTCAGGTTTGTATCCTTCTCAATGTCAAAGAACACCGCTACTGTGACCACTTTCTTGTTAAATCCTCTCCGTACATCTTTGGCCAGCCGAATGTGTTCTTCCTGAAGCTGGACTGGTGCACCCCCCCATGTCGTTGAAGTCGGTCAGTCAAGACTCTCCTCAGCAGCTTCCCCAGGTTGTTGAGAAGGCTGATGGGGCGATAGTTGGCTGGCTGGTGAGGGTCCTTACCCGGTTTTGGAATCATGGTCACCACTTCTGACTTCCAAGGCTCGGGGAAGTGACCGACATGGAGGCAGAGGGTGAGGAACTCAGGAGAGGCCTCTTTGATGACCTTGTTGTCAAAGGTGCCCTCCCCTGGGGCCTTGATATTCAACTTCTTGATGTGGCTCTGCATTTCATTTGTGGTGAAGGGTGTGATGAGGGGGTTATTGGTGTCCAGTGAGGGGTTTATGAAAAGTTGGTTGGGGATACAAACCTGACGGTCCACGATTGACTTCCACTCAGGATCAAACGAGGGGGCATCAGGGCAAGAGTGGACTTTCTGTAGGTGGTCTTTAAAAACATTGACCTTCTCCCTGTCCTCTTCCACAATTTTTTTATTTATTTAAATTTGTACCTTTATTTAACTAGGCAAGTCAGTTAAGTTCAAATTATATTTTCAATTATGACCTAGGAACAGTGGGTTAACTGCCTGTTCAGGGGCAGAACAACAGATTTGTACCTTGTCAGCTCAGGGATTTGAACTTGTAACCTTCCGGTTACTAGCCCAACGCTCCAACCACTAGGCTACCTTGCCGCCCGTATACTCCCCTTCTGTTTTAAAACTCATTTTGTGGTTGTTTGTTTTTCCATTTATTCTGTGTATTTTTTGCCAGGATGTTTTGGGGTTGAGATCAGAGTAGAACAAGATAATTTATTGCCATGCAACCAGGGTTGGTGGTATTTGTTTACGGTACAGCATACATATATATATACCCTAGCCTCACCTCATACAACAAACATTCACCCATATTCATTTAAACTTGTCCCATGTGTTCTCCCTATTGAATTTGAAGTCTGCCATATTGCTGAATGAGGCTGAATGGCACCCCCAAAGAATTGCTAAGGATCATGGTGAAAGTGGCCGTGACTAGCAAAGGATCATGGGAGAGTCATTTTCATCCTACCTGAGAGAGTCGACCTTAATCACTATGGCATGAGGGAGCAAGCCTCCTCATAGCCTGCCGGCCCATGATTGGTCTGTATCAGAACGTGGTCGAATGGCGACAAATGTAAACTTTTAAATAATTCACTGTGGGGTTTGAGCTTAATTATAAAAAACTAATTTTAGAGCACAAAACATTGTAATTTACATAGGCTCTCTAGGGCAGACCAGGGCTTTGGCACCGTTCGGTTGCTACGCAGTAGCCAACCAGCAGAGCTTGTGACTTGCTCCAGACCAGTCATTGGAGGACCGGTGGTAAGGCTCTGCTTGTGGTGAGTTTGAAGGTTTCCCAGTCTACAGCTTTGTAGTTGTATTGTATTCTTCTGCTTCTAGACTGGGCTTGGAGGCAGAGGAGGGTAGGATGGGGAGGTGATCACTCGCCACATCTCCACATACTTAGAACATGGTGACCTTCGCTGCTATTGGGAGGGTGCAGAGGTCTAGATTGTTGACAGAGTTGTAGGAGGATGAATAGTGGAATGGTTTATCACCAATGATGAGGACAAGGTCGGGCTGTTTGAGGATTGTGTTAAGAGCTGTGCCGGCTGGGTTTGTGGTTATATTATTGAAGGTGGGGTGTTTGGCATTGAAGTCACCCATGATGATGACCTTGTGGGGATGGGATCAACCCCAGTAGATCGTAGATGGAGGCTAGAGTCAGGCTTGTTCTGTTGGACTGCATGACTATGGCTGTGATTAAGTCATTTTGTTTAGTTTGATCCGGGTTATTGCAATGAAGGTCTTGTTATATGAACACTTGTTATATACGACTACACCGCAAGTGTTTCCTATGATTTATGAGTGTTTGTTATTGTGTGTGGGTGGGGGTGGATGGCTTGGGGAGGGTGTGCCTGCCTGCCTTCGTCTTTCTCTCACACTGTGTATTTGTCTTTGTGTGTCTGTCTGTTTGTTTGTTTGCCTGTCTGCTGGTGTGTCTGTCGGTTTACCATCTGTCTTTCTGTGTATCTGCTTCTGTCTCTGTCTGTTTTGAGTCTTTTAGTCAATGGGTGTTTGTACAGTCATGGTCAAAGAAATGCCCCTCCCAGTGTACTCTGTTCTCTGAACATGTACAATGCAGTAAGGGGGCTGTACTTCATGCAAGACCATTATTTTGGCATCTCCATATTGTATACACTGCATGGAGGTTTGGATGGCTCTACTGGTGCCTTCAAGGAAATTCCTATAAACAAATGTACAGATGTTTACATAGAAGAGGGGCCTTCCAAGGCTGCTGATCATATTCACGTTCTGCAGTAGCAGCCTCAGTTTTATGGTTCAGATTTTTATTGCCTCTCTATTGCACTGTGTGTTTGTAGAATGTATGATTGAATCGGTGATGAAAATGTGTTGATGAATAGGAATGGGCAACTATTTTGGGTCATCCTTCTCTCTCCCTCTCTCTTTCAATTCAATTCAAATATGTTTTATTGGCATGAATGGGTACCACTGTTGCCAAAGCAATGCAATTATTTTGTATTATAGTTTTTATACATTCAATTCAACAAATTAAATGACTTATGGTAAATACACTATATATACAAAAGTATTTAGACACCCCTTCAAATGAGTGGATTGGGCTATTTCAGCCACACCCTTTCTGACCGGTGTATAAAATTGAGCACACTGCCATGCAATCTCCATAGACAAACATTGGCAATAAAATGGTCTGTACTGAAGAGCTCAGTGACTTTCTACATGGCACCGTCATAGGATGCCACCTCTACAACAAGTCAGTTTGTCAAATTTCTGCCATGCTAGGGCTGCCCCTGTCAACTGTAAGTGCTGTTATTGTGAAGTGGAAACGTCTAGGAACAACAACGGCTCAGCTGCGAAATGGTAGGCCACACAAACTCACAGAACAGGATGCCAAGTGCTGAAGAGCGAGGCACGTAAAAGTCATCTGCCCTTGGTTGCAACACTCACTACCGAGTTCCAAACTGCCTCGGGAAGCAACGTCAGCACAACAACTGTTCATAGGGAGCTTCATGAAATGGGTTTCCATGACCGAGCAGCCGCACACAAGCCTAAGATCACCATGCGCAATGCCAAGCGTCCACTGGAGTAGTGTAAAGCTCGCCGCCATTGGACTATGGAGCAGTGGAAACGTGTTCTCTAGAATGATGAATCATTCTTCACCACCTGGCAGACCGACAGACAAATCTTGGTTTGGCAGATGCCAGGAGAACGCTACCTCCCCAATGCATAGTGGCAACTGTAAAGTTTGGTGGAGGGGGAATAATGGTCTGGGGATTTTTTTCATGGTTCGGGCAAGGTACATTAATTCCAGTGGAGGGAAACTTAAAGCGACAGCATACAATGACATTCTAGATGATTCTGTGTTTCCAACTTGGCAACAGTTTGGGGAAGACCATTTCCTGTTTCAGCATGACAATGCCCTCGTGCACAAAGCAAGGTCCATACATAAATGGTTTGTCGAGATCGGTGTGGAAGAACTTGACTGGCCTGCACAGAGCCCTAACATCAACCCCATCGAACACCTTTGGGATGAATTGGAACGCCGACTGTGAGCCAGGCCTAATCGCCAAACATCAGTGACCGTCCTCACTAATGCTCTTGTGGCTGAATGGAAGCAAGTCCCCACAGCAATGTTCCAACATCTAGTGGAAAGCCTCTCCAGAAGGGTGGAGGCTGTTATAGCGTCAAAGGGGGATCCAACTCCATATTAATGCCAATGATTTTAGAATGTCCTTCTGTAGCTCAGTTGGTAGAGCATGGCGCTTGTAACGCCAGGGTAGTGGGTTCGATCCCCGGGACCACCCATACGTAGAATGTATGCACACATGACTGTAAGTTGCTTTGGATAAAAGCGTCTGCTAAATGGCATATATTATTATTATTATTATATTATGTTCAACGAGCAGGTGTCCCCATAGTTTTGGTCATGTAGAGTTCGTATGAATGTTATCAGGGTTTCTCTCTCTATATTTTTTTCTCTCTTCATGGCCCCATCACATTCCTAACCTATTCCTCTAGCATTGGCGTAGTAGGACTGAGGTGACCACAGCTGGCATGGACGGAAACACCCATTTGCTGTCCCTGAATGTCTGTAACTGTGGTTTTAATGCAGTGCAGGCTGAGGATCTATCCTGGACTCTCTGGTCACTACCAGCGCTATAAAGGTAGAGATGACCACAATCCACATCTGTTGTTTTATGTTGCTATGAACTTGTTTTGAGTGTTATTTACTGGTAACTAACTGGTTATTGGTTATAAAGACACAATCTGAATATTGCCATGGATGGACAGTGAAGGGACATTTTAAGACGGAGCCGTTGCTATGGTTACTCACTGTAAAAAAGGCCAACCTGCTGCTCTCCTCTCCTTTTTTTATTGTCGACAGTAATACGAATGTCTGAATGTTGTGCGTGCATCGAAATGTAAGTTGCAGGGTGGTTTATTGGGGATTTTATGATTTACTTCATGTTACTTTGATAAGTTTCAGCCATATGTCCTACTGTATGGCTGTTAATATTCTTTAATGTTAGAGCTGGCAATGCTGCTTTGCGTATTGCTTATCGTATGTAGTGTTATTCCGTACTGCTATAAGTGTTATTATTGCATTGGTTGCAATACTTTTGAAGAAGTGGTTTCAATTGTTGTTGGTGGACATGGAATTTTTCATGCACACGCTACCACAGTGTTGTCCATAGTGTTAAGGTGTTTTATTGTGCTGCCATGGGCACGCTTCTAGAGTAATCCCAGCTTGCTCATGCTCAGAGTCATTTATGACCATGTGGCGCCAGTGCAGATCTGATACGGTCAAAGCCGGGCAGATTCTCACACAAGGCTGGAGAGAGAGGGTGCCATAAATCTTGACCCTTTGTCAATCCAAGTCATTTGTTTCTCTGTCTCTCCAAGAGGTGAATGTTTAAAAGCGAGTGACAGACAGAGGAGCAGCTAATGGATTTACTAACAGGAAGTTATTTAGGGTTTTTGGCAGGGCCGAGCTCTAATTTTGGCAGAAGCAATCCGGCCTGGGTAGGGTAGGGCCTGAATATCACAGGCAATGGGGTAGAGCTCGGTCTTAAAATTCATGCCCGTGCAGGGCTCTAACCCACACTGGGTTCCAAGCTCCTAGTTAAAGGGTGCTTGCTAAGTATATAAATAGTGCAATGATTAATATGGAGTGGTGGGTGTTTGACACAGACACAGGAAATCAAAGAGGAGCGGGGCATGAAGACCAAAGGTAGTGCTGAAGAATCCCCACAGGAACCAGTTCCCCCTTGGCAACCCGAAATAGGGCTGGGGAGATGGATCACAACAGGGTCAAAGATTTACTGAAAAACAGCCATGCCTACGTTCTGTTGTGACTACAGCTTCATATAGCATTGCATGATGGGAAGGTTCAAAGGGTTTATATGAATACACTTATAAAACACTTAACCACACACCTGCCCACACAAAAACACACATTTACTTGCACACACAGTCGAGTGGAATTGGAAAAACTTTATCTCTGTCAACTACTTCTAACACCACTGAACCTGTTATCCACTGGCAAGTGCAGACGAGACACAGATACTCTTTCCCTCTACTCAGGACTGTCAGTGTGTTTCTCTCATCATTCATCAAATACCAAGCTATATTGTATACAAAAAAAGGGGGAATTTATATGATCTTATACTAATACAATTGCATTTGTATTAGAATATAATAGTACAATTTTCCCCAAGAAATGCACATTCGATATAGCTTGGTATTTGTATTATTTTATAGTCTTTTTTGCTCATCTTTATCAAGGGTGCCAATTATTTGAGGTGACTGTATATTTCAGCAACCCCTCCTTAACCCATCTTCACTAAGCATGTAGACGTAGGGCCGGGAGGCCAGATGAGCCAGATGTCCTCTGTGTGAAAGGTGAGAGGGAGGGGAAGCTTCCTCTCTCTGCAGTGGGGCCAGGTTGAGACCAAAGGTCCTCTTCCTATCTTAGGAACACAGAGGTGAGGTGAGAGACAGTACAGGCAAGGCTTAAAGGGATTGAACGGGATCGTAAGCACTTACAAAATCGTAACATATTGTGCAAATTGTAATTTGTAACATAAAATACGTTGTTTTTTTTGCAGGAAGTAACATATATGGATGACGTTGTGCACAATTTTCAGGGATGCGTTTTAGCTTGTGAGCACTACTTTCTAAACTACTGGTTGAAATGATAGAAAAACCTTTATAAACACACTTTATATTAGGGAGAGAGGCATCGCTACAGGAACTGTCTGTCAGCCAATGAGCAGTAATCCATCTCAACAGGTTGCAGGTGTTTCTTTCTCTCGAGGCAGATCTTGTTGTGCTCTGTTGCTTATGTAATTTTCTTCAGTAGAGTTTGAAGCCACTGCATCCTGTTCCGTGCCCCTCCTCTGGAAAGCAGCGGGGATCATCTTTAATTCCTACAGAATCCTGTCCAAAAAAAACAACCCAGGGCTTTTGTCTGTTCCTCTATTTTTTTAACATTTTTATTTCACACGGAGGTCTCATCCCAGACTCTCCTACTGTTACTGGGAAGCATTTCAAACCCATGGTAGACCGTTGTCTGCTTTCATTATGATCTATGAAGATCCTGATTTTAATATCCTGATTTACAGCTCAAACAATTCCTGTTAAATCAGGTTGAACAGAGCGATTACAGCGTGTTTCTGTTCAATTCTGTCAGAGGTACCAAGATTGAACACTTGTTGTGACAGATGCTTCGGGGCGTTAGCCCCGCATTCAATTAGGGATTGGACGTCTTTATTTGACCATCAATCAGGATGATGAAGTGGTTTGACACCGGCGATGTTGACAACCTAGTTTGTTCTCATGGCAACATGACCTTGGTTTTATTATTTCGGTATTAAATCATTGAATAAAGGCTAATGTTTTGAGTCACTGTCAAAAGGCAGAGGAAGAAAGCAAAGAAGAGGGGGAGGCCTACTGAAGTTGGTCTTTGACTTGAGAAGCTCCACTAAGTCTGGATCAGAAAGTAGCAAGGGACCACTGAACTTTATTCAGGTTATCTGCCGGTGAGTGTATGAAATATCAGCACTAGTGTCTGCTTTTCCAGGACATGACACAGACGCACAAGCATGGCTTATTATTTGTGGTGGGTCAGAGGGGCATACATTTTTGTCAGAGATAGTCTGAGAGCCATAACTCTTTTTATGGTCTTCCAGAGGGAGAAATACAGAGGAACGAAACAACAGCATCATTCAGGGACTGAAGACCTTAACTCATCTGCATCTCCACACTAGGTGCACTCTGTGCTCCAAAAACACTTAAACCAATTTACCTCCACTATAGTGTTCTTACAGGGAATGCCTGATGCAATTAATCTGGTCAGTTTTTGTTACTATCCAGCTAGACGTTTTCCTTCCGATGGCAGGAGGTTAAGACTTGCCTAGTTAAATAAAGGTTTCATTTTTTTTTTAAATAAGTTCTCAGGGCACTCGTAGCATGCTCTGCAAATTACCCTATTCCCAGAGCCAATGTGTTATTTATTATGGCCCCAACTTCAGCACATGGATAGGAGCTGTACACTTACATCCAGAGGCTTCTGCTGCAGGCACGTGCACAGATAGGGCTATACCTGTGCAGAGCACATGCCCCTTTACCCTTCCAGTCTCCAAAGAGCCCTTTTCGGTGGTGGTATAATTTCACCAATTAGTGTTTTTTTTATATATTTTTTTAAAATAAATTCACTAAATTCTCATCTATGCTTCAGAACCAAAAAGTTGAGTGTCTTTATTGTTGACCAATGCCCAGTCACTTGCATTGGGTGCGCATATCCAGGTTAGTGGCCAGAAATAACTTATTTGCCTGCCAAAATAATGGCAAGCTACATTTGCTCAGCAATTGTGCGCACATGTGCGTGTGCTGGGGTTGCACGTTTTGTACAACTCCTTTTTTAGGGTTCCAGGTCAAAATGTTTGAAACCCACTGGGATACATGACAGTGGCAACAATTGGAGTTGGTTTAGATATAGTAATGGTAGGCAACAGTATTTCATGCAATCATCTATTTTCACTTTAAATGTGTTGGTCATTGTTAATAAGTTCAGCATTTATTCCAGTTCAAAATAGTTTTGCAGATGTTGCTGCTTTCCTCTCTTATAATAATTGCTAAGAGTCTGTGACCGCTGGTTGCAGAACAATTTTTTTGGGGTGGTGCCCTTTTTTTGGTTTGCGCATAAGGTCTGTGTGTGGCCTTGTTCTACTTTGACATGTGTATTGTGTTGCTCGTATTTAAATGGTTCTGTATGCGTGATTTAAATCTTGCTGAGGGAATTGATATTGTACACATGTTCAATGTTTAGATTCTGGGCTGGTTTACCCTACCCAGATTAAGGCCATGTCTGGACTAAAAAGCCATTTTAATGCATGAAGATTCTCCCAAGGAGAATGCTTTTAGTCCGCAGTAGGCTTAGTCCTGGTCTGGGAAACGGCACTATAGCTGACAGTAATTCAGATATGCCCTATAAAAACATAATGGTCTGCTGATATTATTCTTTGCAGTGGTGGAAAAAGTACTCAATTGTCATACTTGAGAAAAAGTAGAGATATCTTAATAGAAAGTGACTCAAGTGAGTCACCCAGTAAAATACTACTTGAGTAAAAGTCTAAAAGTATCTGGTTTCAAATGTCCTTAAGTACAGTGGTGGAAAAGTTGTCATACTTGAGTAAAAGTAAAGCTATTCATAAAATTCCTTATATTAAGCATACCAGATGGCATGATTTTCTTGTATTTTTTATTTATGGACAGCCATGGGCACCAACACTCAGGCATCATTTAGAAACACAGGATGTGTTGAGTGATTCTGTCAGATAAGAGGCCGTAGGGATGACAACCCGTTACATTTATAGGTGTGTGAATTGGACCATATTGCTATCCTGCCTGAGCATTTGAAATGTAACGAGTACTTTTGGGTGTCAGGAAAAATGTGTGTGAGAAAAAGTACATATTTTCATTGGGAAGGTATTGGAGTAAAAGTTGTAAAACATATACATAGTAAAGTACAAATACCCCAAAAAACGACTTAAGTATTACTTCAAAGTATTTTAATTTGGACCTAATACTTGGACCTAATTGGACCATACTGAGAACGACATTGGAGATATTGGAGGGAACTGCTTCTAAATGCTCTTAAAGAGAGGAAAGAAGGTAAGGCTACAGCTGGCTGGCTGATGATGGCAAGATGGAGTGGACTGGATTTTGTACTCCAGCAACAATATTATAAATACTGAGAGCATGCGTTGGGTGGAGACTCTTCAGAGTGTAACCTTTAGATAGGTTTCTCCAGTTAGCCAGCCTGAGTTCTCATAGTGTGTTGTATTTTGTATTATGCCCTGGTTTTGCTGAACTAAACTGCCTCCTTTAAAAGTCTGTCACCCCTCGAATAAGCACCAACATATTTGCTACCATTTCAAAGATTTCACATAAGAGGGAGAGAAGGATCACACTGAGATCAAAACAGAGCTGAGTGTATGAATAATACCAAGAGTGTGCAGAGCTTCAAGGCAAAGGGTGGCTACTTTGAAGAATCTCAAATATATTTTGATTTGTTTTAACACTTTTTTTTAGTTACTAAATGATTCCATGTGTTTCCATAGTTTTGATGTCTTCACTATTATTCTACAATGTAGAAAATAGTCAAATAAAGAAAAACCCTTGAATGAATAGGTGTTTCCAAACTTTTGACTGGTACTGTATTGACTCAGGGGTTAATACTGATCTAATCAAGATGTGTTTTTTTATATATATATATATTTTTACAAATGTTACAATTATTCCACTTTGCCATTGAGTTATTTGTGTAGATCATTAACAAAATGACATGTAAATCGATATTAATCCCACTTTGTAAAACAACATGAAAAAAGGCAAGGGGTGTGAATACTTTCTGAAGGCACTATATATATATATATATATATATATATTGTTTAGATATGGTTACATCTATGTAGTGGCAAATGTTTGGAAAGAGCTGAGTTGTGTAAAAGTGTAGTGCCATTATTAGTATAATAGGCATTTCAAGTGTTTGTTTTTTACTCAATTAATTGAAAAAGTACAACTGAGCAACAGTAGCCATACAGTATATTAAACACACACACACAGCAAAATAACCAGAACAGAAGGGTGCACAATACACAATACGAGCATCTGTTACCTTTTCTTAGCTTCTTGAGACCTACAGTGAAGTATTTTACATTCATTCGCAGTAGCCTACCTTTTTCATCTTTGTCTCCGCCATGTGTTCGTTTGTTAGTACTGCAGGTGTTTTAGCGCATGAGGGCCTCCTGGTTTGTTTGTTTGCTCCACGGACTAGCTTGCCTGTTTATTTCGTCCATTTTGTTTTACCTTTAGCTAGATTATTCTATGGCAGAGATGGAAGACGGTGAAGAGCCGGGTTTAATACACTCTCTCAGCTCTAATTCGGGGTCAAAATCGAGCAGTGACAAGATGTTTTCTCTCAAGAAATGGAATGCTGTGGCAATGTGGAGCTGGGATGTGGAGTGCGATACATGCGCCATCTGTAGGGTCCAAGTTATGGGTACGTTTGTTTGAATCAGTGATTTAGCTAGCTAGCCAGCCAGCTACAGTAACTAGTTATAGTAGGATACCCATAGGCAACTATTGGTGTGCATTAAGCTAGCTAACAACAACGATAAATACAGTAGCTTAGTGGTCAGACAGTCACCTAGCTAAGCTGATTAAGAGATGACCACCATGTCATGGGCAGACAGACCGATAATGTATCCTAGTTGGATAGCTTAGCTTGCTAGATCATATCTAGCTACAAAACAGACAACTAACGTTAGCTAGCTAATATAGCTAACGTTAGAATTCTGAAAACATGACTCAAGGCATTGTAAGGAATCAAGCTAGTTACAGTAACCAACTAACCTCGCATGGGGGGACTGAATTGCTATCAAGCTAGCCAGCTGTGTCAGTCCATATGTCACCATGTAGGAATGGTCAACGACAGCTGTGCACCAGTATAGCTAGTTGGTTAGTAAGTTTCCTTGATATATATATAACTTCTCTTTGCAGATGCATGCTTGCGGTGTCAGGCTGAAAATAAACAAGAGGACTGTGTCGGTAAGCTACTTTAAACGTCTTAGCCAAACATTTATATAGCCCCAAGACACCAATCTGGTGTTATAAGACCAGCGGTAGGTATGGGTCTGCTCCAATGTTGGGGAAACCTGGATACACATTTTATAGATCCAGAACCGGGCCACAACTCCTACTGGTCTCACACCAGGAGATGTGCATGTGACAGATATACCTGGGTTTCTAGTCTAGTATATGGGGTTACAATTTGATAAAGCCAGGGTATCTTAAACTTGGTAAAGCAGAGTTTGTACTGTATGTATATGCATTAGGATACATCTATTGATTGTGTGTGTACCAATATGCTTTACCATCAATTCGGCTGACATGCTGAATTTGAAAATACCATGTAGCACACAATTTCATAGTGTGCTTCTGTCTCCCCTCTTTCACAGTGGTATGGGGAGAGTGCAACCACTCTTTCCACAATTGCTGCATGTCTCTCTGGGTTAAGCAGAACAATCGCTGTCCACTGTGCCAGCAGGACTGGGTCGTACAGAGAATCGGCAAATGAGAAGTCCCTCTAACTTCCCCATCCTTCCACTGCAAGTTTGGGCAGGAGACCGGACTGAGAAACTTCGACCTTCTATGTACATGTGTGTGCATGCCGCTGTCATTCCTTCGATGTTAAGATATAGAATGAATGGCCAATATCCAGGTGAAGACGTCCTTGCCCCGCTGTTTGATGGAAACATTGGCAGGTGCAGGGCAATGTTGAAGAACTCTGAGGATAGGTGCTGCGTTTGGTGTCTTTGTTACCTTTTTTTTGTGTCGTTCAAGATTTTTTTGTGAGAAAAAAAGTGAGTCATTAAAAATAAATCTACACTTAGCTTTGTTATTTCTTCCTTTTTAGCATTTTAATGTTATGGTTGCATCCCCTCAGACCATGAGGTGTCTGCCTTTCTTGCTACCTGTAAGAGCCCATTTAATACGTCACCTACTAATCAAGATAATGTTCACAGAATACTATTGCCTCTGCATCATGTGTAGGCTATTGGGGTTTGGATCCATGGTGCTGCAGGGACTGTGTTTAATCCTGGCAGAGACAACCAGTAGGAGAGGAGAACTCCATGCCAGTCAACCAATCAGAGAACTTCCAATATTGCATAATTGTGGCATTGTAATTGCATAATACATGCCAATCAGACACGTTACACGTTGTCTATAAGAATAGTCACATTCAACTGATTAAATAATGAGTTAAACCTGAAATATTATATTCTGCTTAACATGCATTTCATATGAAATACATGAATGGTTTGGCAAATGTTTTGATGGATATTTGTGTGGCTATGGCCAAAGTTGGGAAGCCTTTTCCTTCCTGATCTTTTCTATGGTTACAAGCAGACCTGTATGTTGTATAGGAATGTAACACCCTGTAGCTTCCATGTGGGAAACAAGGACCTATAGCAATGGCCACTGTACCAACACACCTTTTCCTATGACTGAACTTTCCATGCTCTGCCTTTTCAACAACTTAATGTAACAGCTCAGATAAACTATTGAATAATTAACTTTGTGTATACATGCCAACTCATTTAAAATCAGCACAACTACAGGGGCTGTTTTGGATGCACGGAGTTGTGCAAGAATATATGACATGACCTGAGTTGTGTAATTGCTGAGATGATGTACATACAGTACACAAACAGGAAGAAAAATCATTTGTTTCACTCTGATACTATACAGACAATAACTGTCAAAAGTTTGGACACCTACTCATTCCAGGCTTTTTCTTTATTTGTACTTTTTTCTACATTGTAGAAAATAGTCATTTGACTAACCAAAACAATTTAAAACAAATCAAAATATATAATTGAGATTCTTCAAAGTAGCCACCCTTTGCCTTGATGACAGCTCTGCACACTTGACATTCTCTCAACCAGCTTCATGAGATAGTCACCTGGAATGCATTTCAATTAACAGGTGTGCCTTGTTAAAGTTAATTTGTGGAATTTATTTTCTTCTTAATGTATTTGAGCCAATCAGTTGTGTTGTGACAAGGTAGGGGTGATAGCTCTATTTGGTATAAGACAACGTCCATATTATGGCAAGAACAGCTCAAATAAGCAAAGAGAAACAACACTCCATCATTACTTTAAGACATGAAGGAAGGTCAGTCAATCCAGAAAATGTCAAGAACTTTGAAAGTTTCAAGTGCAGTCGCAAAAACCATCAAGCGTTATGATGGAACTGGCTCTCATAAAGACCGCCACAGGAAAGGAAGACCCAGAGTTACCTAAGCTGCAGAGGATAAGGTCATTAGAGTTACCATCAGAAATTAAAGCCCAAATAAATTCTTCACAGAGTTAAAGTAACAGACACATCTCAACATCAACTGTTCAGAGGAGACCGTGTGAATCAGGCCTTCATGAGGGAATTGCTGCAAAGAAAGCACTACTAAAGGACACCAATAATAAGAAGAGACTTGCTTGGGCCATGAAACACAAGCAATGGACATTAGACCAGTGGAAATCTGTCCTTTTGGAGTCCAAATTTGAGATTTTTCGTTCCAACCGCTGTGTCTTTGTGAGATGCAGAGTAGGTCAACGGGTGATCTCTGCATGTGTGGTTCTCACCGTGAAGCATGGAGGTGCAATGGTGAGGTGGTGCTTTGCTGGTTACAATGTCAGTGATTTATTTAGAATTCAAGGCACACTTAACCACTAGGCTACCTGTCGCCCCACTTAGTGGGAGTATCATTTGTTTTTCAACAGGACAATGACCGAACACACTTACAGGCTGTGTAAGGGCTATTTGACCAAGAAGGAGAGTGATGGAGTGCTGCATCAGATGACCTGGCCTCCATAATCACCAATTGAGATGGTTTGGGATGAGTTGGACCGCAGAGTGAAGGAAAAGCAGCCAACAGGTGCTCAGCAAATGTGGGAACTCCTTCAAAACTGTTGGAAAAGCATTCCTGGTGAAGCTGATTGAGAGAATGAAAAGAGTGCAAAGCTGTCATCAAGGCAAAGTGTGGCTACTTTGAAGGATCTAAAATATAACAAATATTTTGATTTGTTTAACACTTTTTTGGTTGCTACATGATTCCATATGTTATTTCATAGTTTTGATGTCTTCACTATTATTCTACAATGTAGAAAATAGTACAAATAAACAAAAAACCTTGAATGAGTAGGTGTGTCCAAACTTTTGACTGGTACTATATATACAGTTTACAGTATATATATATATACACTGCTCAAACAAATAAAGGGAACACTAAAATAACACATCCTAGATCTGAATGAATGAAATATTCTTATTAAATACTTTTTTCTTTACATAGTTCAATGTGCTGACAACAAAATCACAAAAATTATCAATCAATTTATCAACCCATGGAGGTCTGGATTTGGAGTCACACTCAAAATCAAAGTGGAAAACCACACTACAGGCTGATCCAACTTTGATGTAATGTCCTTAAAACAAGTCAAAATGGGGCTCAGTAGTGTGTGTGGCCTACACGTGCCTGTATGACCACCCTACAACGCCTGGGCATAATCCTGATGAGGTGGCAGATGGTCTCCTGAGGGATCTCCTCCCAGACCTGGACTAAAGCATCCGCCAACTCCTGGACAGTCTGTGGTGCAACGTGGCATTGGTGGATGGAGCGAGACATGATGTCCCAGATGTGCTCAATTGGATTCAGGTCTAGGGAACGGGCGGGCCAGTCCATAGCATCAATGCCTTCCTCTAGCAGGAACTGTTGACACACTCCAGCCACATGAGGTCTAGCATTGTCTTGCAGTAGGAGGAACCCAGGGCCAATCACACCAGCATATGGTCTCACAAGGGGTCTGAGGATCTCATCTCGGTACCTAATGGCAGTCAGGCTACCTCTGGCGAGCACATGGAGGGCTGTGGGCCCTCCAAAGAAATGCCACCACACACCATGACTGACCCACCGCCAAACCAGTCATGCTGGAGGATGTTGCAGGCAGCAGAACGTTCTCCACGGCGTCTCCAGACTGTCACGTCTGTCACATGTGCTCAGTGTGAACCTGCTTTCATCTGTGAAGAGCACAGGGCGCCAGTGGCGAATTTGACAATCTTGGTGTTCTCTGGCAAATGCCAAATGTCCTGCACGGTGTTGGGCTATAAGCACAACCCCCACCTGTGGACGTCGGACCCTCATGGAGTCTGTTTCTGACCGTTTGAGCAGACACATGCACATTTGTGGCCTGCTGGAGGTCATTTTGCCGGGCTCTGGCAGTGCTCCTCCTAGCACAGAGGCGGAGGTAGCGGTCCTGCTACTGGGTTGTTGCCCTCCTACGGACTCCTCCACTTCTCCTGATGTACTGGCCTGTCTCCTGGTAGCGCCTCCATGCTCTGGACACTACGCTGACAGACACAGCAAAACTTCTTGCCACAGCTCACATTGATGTGCCATCGTGGATGAGCTGCAATACCTGAGCCACTTGTGTGGGTTGTAGACTCCCTCTCATGCTACCACTAGAGTGAAAGCACCGCCAGCATTCAAAAGTGACCAAAACATCAGCCAGGAAGCATAGGAACTGAGAAGTGGTCTGTGGTCACCACCTGCAGAACCACTCCTTTATTGGGGGTGTCTTGCTAAATGCCTATAATTTCCACCTGTTGTCTATTCCATTTGCACAACAGCATGTGAAATTTATTGTCAATCAGTGTTGCTTCCTAAGTGGACAGTTTGATTTCACAGAAGTGTGATTGACTTGGAGTTACATTGTGTTGTTTAAGTGTTCCCTTTATTTTTTTGAGCAGTGTATATATATATATATACAGTGCCTTGCGAAAGTATTCGGCCCCCTTGAACTTTGCGACCTTTTGCCACATTTCAGGCTTCAAACATAAAGATATAAAACTGTATTGTTTTGTGAAGAATCAACAACAACTGGGACACAATCATGAAATGGAACGACATTTATTGGATATTTCAAACTTTTTTAACAAATCAAAAACTGAAAAATTGGGCGTGCAAAATTATTCAGCCCCTTTACTTTCAGTGCAGCAAACTCTCTCCAGAAGTTCAGTGAGGATCTCTGAATGATCCAATGTTGACCTAAATGACTAATGATGATAAATACAATCCACCTGTGTGTAATCAAGTCTCCGTATAAATGCACCTGCGTGATAGTCTCAGAGGTCCGTTAAAAGCGCAGAGAGCATCATGAAGAACAAGGAACACACCAGGCAGGTCCGAGATACTGTTGTGAAGAAGTTTAAAGCCGGATTTGGATACAAAAAGATTCCCAAGCTTTAAACATCCCAAGGAGCACTGTGCAAGCGATAATATTGAAATGGAAGGAGTATCAGACCACTGCAAATCTACCAAGACCTGGCCGTCCCTCTAAACTTTCAGCTCATACAAGGAGAAGACTGATCAGAGATGCAGCCAAGAGGCCCATGATCACTCTGGATGAACTGCAGAGATCTACAGCTGAGGTGGGAGACTCTGTCCATAGGACAACAATCAGTCGGATATTGCACAAATCTGGCCTTTATGGAAGAGTGGCAAGAAGAAAGACATTTCTTAAAGATATACATAAAAAGTGTCGTTTAAAGTTTGCCACAAGCCACCTGGGAGACACACCAAACATGTGGAAGAAGGTGCTCTGGTCAGATGAAAACAAAATTGAACTTTTTGGCAACAATGCAAAACGTTATGTTTGGCGTAAAAGCAACACAGCCATCACCCTGAACACCATCCCCACTGTCAAACATGGTGGTGGCAGCATTATGGTTTGGGCCTGCTTTTCTTCAGCAGGGATAGGGAAGATGGTTAAAATTGATGGGAAGATGGATGGAGCCAAATACAGGACAATTCTGGAAGAAAACCTGATGGAGTCTGCAAAAGACCTGAGACTGGGACGGAGATTTGTCTTTCAACAAGACAATGATCCAAAACATAAAGCAAAATCTACAATGGAATGGTTCAAAAATAAACATATCCAGGTGTTAGAATGGCCAAGTCAAAGTCCAGACCTGAATCCAATCGAGAATCTGTGGAAAGAACTGAAAACTGCTGTTCACAAATGCTCTCCATCCAACCTCACTGAGCTCGAGCTGTTTTGCAAGGAGGAATGGGAAAATATTTCAGTCTCTCGATGTGCAAAACTGATAGAGACATACCCCAAGCGACTTACAGCTGTAATCGCAGCAAAAGGTGGTGCTACAAAGTATTAACTTAAGGGGGCTGAATAATTTTGCAAGCCCAATTTTTCAGTTTTTGATTTGTTAAAAAAGTTTGAAATATCCAATAAATGTCGTTCCACTTCATGATTGTGTCCCACTTGTTGATTCTTCTCCAAAAAATACAGTTTTATATCTTTATGTTTGAAGCCTGAAATGTGGCAAAAGGTCGCAAAGTTCAAGGGGGGCGAATACTTTCGCAAGGCACTGTATATATATATATATATATGTCATAATCCTGCCTGTCTTCTGGTCTTCAGCCAAAGCACACCCCTTTTGGCACAACAGAGCTTTAAATAGACCCAGCTTACCTACATGTTTCATCAAACTTGGCTACTCATGGTTTTAAGCTACTATACTTGGCATTGATCTTGCCTATAGGGCTGTCTATGGGCTTAGCAGAATGGCAGTGATCTCCAAATGCAGCTCTCTGTTCCTTTTTTTTTTTACCTTTGCCCCCAATCCCAGGTCAGGACAAGCTCAGCGTAACAATCTCTGTGGAAGTCATCCATGACTTCTGCCTGACTCCTGACCTGTGGCTAAACTTTACTAAACCTATCAGAAAGTACTTGAATAATCTATACTTCACCACCATCATCACTCAATAACAGAAGCAGTATAGCCTAAGCACGAGCAATCTGCAATTCAAATAACAACAAAGTAAACCCCCTGCCACTGTTTCGGTAAACAGCTGAGGCATGGGGCTGTAGAAATATAACCACTTAAATTCCTAGCAAAGCTATGAATACAAGGACTGACCATCATTGAGATACAATGGTTGTTTACAATTACATTGTTTACAAACAATTGAGTAAAATGAGCTTATATGGGTTCTCATCGAGTGTGACAGTTGCATTTATAAGTTATATTCGTCAATGCTGAATGGGTACATACAGTATCATTAATTAGAAAGTCCAAAAATGTATGTACCAATCACAAATTGCATACAGTAATGGTGTTGTATGCTGTACGTTAAAATGGTGATAAGGCCATACAATAAACTGGGCACGCCAATGCTAATATGTGTCCCGGAAGCCAACGTACATAATGACTCGTGATGTATAAGTATAGATTGTGTATAACCCATACTTAGTATCATTTTTTTATTCGCTGAAAATGTGCTACCTAGAGAGAGACATCATTTATTATAAACCCTGTTATTAGACATAAATGATCATACATGGCTATAACAAGTCATAATGTAAAAATGTTACCAAAACGAGTATTTTTCTAACAGCCTTTTCCTGGTAAGACAATGAATATCTATGTCAATACCCCAGAGGTTAGCAGTACACAGAGGCACAGATTACTTGGTGTGCCATAATGGTTGAGTGAGCTCATCTTTGAGTTTCAGTAAGAGTACTTCCATCAGAACAGTTCAAAGTAGACTTATTAAGCTTGAAGGTGAGATAGTGCCCAGTTGAGTGGCTAGCAGCCACAGGGTGCTGGAGAGGATCTTGGAATTATGTTTAGGCTACACCTAACAATGGATTACTACACACCGTAGCCTACACCTGAGAGTAATAGTGGGTCTCAGACACATTTGATCCTAGACCCTGCCCTGATCAGGGCTATGTATAATAATAATAATAATATATGCCATTTAGCAGACGCTTTTATCCAAAGCGACTTACAGTCATGTGTGCATACATTCTACGTATGGGTGGTCCCGGGGATCAAACCCACTACCCTGGCGTTACAAGCGCCATGCTCTACCAACTGAGCTACAGAAGGACCTAGCTCTAGATCTAGCTGGTCTGTCATATTATAATAGAGACAATTGATCTAGCTGGTCTCTCATAATACAATAGCGAGAATAGATCTAGCTGGTCTGTCATAATATAATAGAGACAGTAGATCTAGCTGGTCTGTCATAATACAATAGAGACAGTAGATCTAGCTGGTCTGTCATAATAAAATAGACAGTAGATCTAGCTGGTCTGACATAATATAATAGACAGTAGATCTAGCTGGTCTGTCATAATATAATAGACACAGTAGATCTAGCCGGTCTGTCATAATATAATAGAGACAGTAGATCTACCTGGTCTGTCATAATACAATAGAGACAGTAGATATAGCTGGTCTGTCATAATACAATAGAGACAGTAGATCTAGCTGGTCTGTCATAATATAATAGAGACAGTAGATCTAGCTGGTCTGTCATAATACAATAGACAGTAGATCTAGCTGGTCTGTCATAATATAATAGACACAGTAGATATAGCTGGTCTGTCATAATATAAGTAGATAGTAGATCTAGCTGGTCTGTCATAATATAATAGAGACTGTAGATCTAGCTGGTCAGTCATAATATAATAGAGACAGTAGATCTAGCTGGTCTGTCATTTTATAATGGAGACAGTATATCTACCTGGTCTGTCATAATATAATAGAGGCAGTATATCTAGCTGGTCTGTCATAATGTAATAGACAGTAGATCTAGCTGGTCTGTCATAATATAATATACACAGTAGATCTAGCTGGTCTGTCATAATACAATAGAGACAGTAGATTTAGCTGGTCTGTCATAACATAATAGAGACATAGAGACAGTAGATATAGCTGGTCTGTCATAATATAAGTAGATAGTATATCTACCTGGTCTGTCAAAATATAATAGAGACAGTAGATCTAGCTGGTCTGTCATTATATAATAGAGACAGTAGATCTAGCTGGTCTGTCAAAATATAATAGAGACAGTATATTTAGTTTGTCTGTCATAATATAATAGAGACACTAGATATAGCTGGTCTGTCATAATATAATAGAGATAGTAGATCTAGCTGGTCTGTCATAATACAATAGAGACAGTAGATCTAGCTGGTCTGTCTGGTCTAGCTGGTCTTATAATATAATAGAGACAGTAGATCTAGCTGGTCTGTCATAATTTAATAGAGACAGTAGATCTAGCTGGTCTGTCATATTATAATAGAGACAATAGATCTAGCTGGTCTGTCATAATATAATAGACAGTAGATCTAGCTGGTCTGTCATAATATATAGAGACAGTAGATCTACCTGGTCTGTCAAAATATAATAGACACAGTATATCTAGCTGGTCTGTCATAATATAATAGAGACAGTATATCGACCTGGTCTGTCATAATATAATAGAGACAGTATATCGACCTGGTCTGTCATAATTTACATTTACATTTACATTTAAGTCATTTAGCAGACGCTCTTATCCAGAGCGACTTACAAATTGGTGCATACACCTTAAGACATCCAGTGGAACAGCCACTTTACAATAGTGATGTAAATGTATTTGCCTTGATTTGATTACATCAGAGATTATTGTGATCTAGTGTAAAACTTGATTAATCCTAACTTGTTATCCTATGATTACATGATTTTTGGCATATTGTCATAAATAAAGAATAGGCAGAATATCAATATAATAAAATATATTTTATATTAAAAGTCTATTAAAAGTAGTGCATATGGCACAGTACATCATTGGGGCCAAGCTTTCTTCCATCCAGGACCTATATACCAGTCAGAGGAAGGCCCTAAAAGTTGTCAAAGACTCCAGCCACCCTAGTCATATATTGTTCTCTCTGCTACTGCACGGAAAGCGGTACCAGAGCGCCAAGTCTAGGTCCAAAAGGCTTCTTAACAGCTTCTAACCAGACATTGTCTTCTGAAATGTAATAGTCATTTATCACCTCAATGTGTAGCCAAAAGGATTTTAACTCTTAGTTCACATCTTTCTATCTATAATATTATGACACCCAGGTCAACACCTCACTACAGTTACGCTGGCATTGTCCCCATCTAAGTTAGTATCCCGCTAAATATAGACCGACCAAAGCTTCTTAAGTTAGAAACCACATAAGTTCCTTTCCGTGAGCAGCGTCCATGAATGAGCACACAGACACTTACTTAAGAGAAAATCCCTGATGTGCGTTTTAATTCTAGATGAGGCATTACGTGATTGTGTCAGAGAATGTCTTCTGGTGTGACGCAGGTGTCGGAGCTGCTCAGTCCCAACAGGGACCTGGAGAGAATTGGAAACACTACAGGGAAGCACACACAGGGAAAGAACACAGTCTTAGCATCATCTTACAGCGGCCTTAGCTCCCTGCTCAGCCACACTGTGTAGTAGGGACAACCCAACGCAGCAGCCGCCAACATGTGTGACATGGGGGGATTGGATAATCTGGTGGCGAACACGGCCTACCTTAAGGGGGGTGACGAAAAAGAGATGAGGAAGAGGCGGCGTAGCTTGTCCCTGCCCAAGCCAGAACAGTGTGTGTCCATCCGCGCCGCGGTTGGGAAAGAATTTGAGATGCTCTGCGAGAGGCAGCCCATAGGGAAGAAGTTATTCCGACAGTTCCTCCTGGAGTCCAACCCGCAGTACGTGGCGGCCGCAGAGTTCCTGGACGAGTTAATCGACTGGGATCTGGCAGAAGGCGCTGGCAAAGATAAGGCGAGGATGAACATCATCAACAAGTTCTGCAAGGCTGACTCCAAGAACTTTCTGTCCTACCTGACGGGAGAGGTAGCGGACAAGTGCAAGGCGGTGTCGGACAAGGACTTTGAAGACGTGATGATGGGCAAGGTGAAAGATGCCACACGGGAGTACCTGAAGGAAAAGCCCTTCACAGAGTACCAGACCAGCCCTAACTTTGACAAGTTCCTGCAGTGGAAAGAGTATGAGAAACAGAAAATCACTGATAAGTATTTCTATGAGTTCAGGACCCTGGGTAAGGGAGGCTTTGGAGAGGTAAGTCCACACAAAGTCTACAGTGCAGCTGCCTAACTGAAAACGGTAGTGAAATATTACAGTTCAAAAATGTAAACTTAAAAACAGCTTTAGCACTTTTCTAAGGGTATGCAACAGTTACAGTGAGAATGGGGATGGTACAAATACAAATGAAGAAGTCACTAAAAGGGATAATTGTTTGTACCTCATCTAACTACATACTGCCCGGCTAACACATTTGGTTCCTTGAAAGTCATGGGAATGTTACGTTTTTGGTTTCCAATTGGTTCTGGGAACGAAGCCATACGTTTCCTGACCGGTAAGACTTATTCTGAGAACGGAATAAAAAATTTCACCTGGTCTGGGAACATACATTTTTAGGTTGCAGGAAGGTTCTGAGAACATTTTACTATGGTTCCCTGAAAGTTTTCCCGGGAGGTTTTATTAACGTTCTGATAACATGTTTCTATAAGACTTTTAATAACACTGCTAGTTTATTTTTGAGTCTCCGTCTCCAAGCACAGATAGGACACATGGAAATTCCTTTGCTCAGGCATTAATCATGCAAACACGTTTCTTTTTTATTGTGACATGGCGTCAGTGAGATTATATTGTTATTCTGTTGTCTATCCATGGAATTCGTCCACAACTAATACAAAGCTGTTCATTTCAGTCTATTCAAACAGACCCCATTTCAAAGGAAACAAGTACTCATTAAGTGGGCGCTGGAAACCTGTAGGAAACTTTATGCTGTAATACGGAACAGAAGAGAAAAAAAATCTTAACATTCTCTGAACTATTTGAGAAAATTCCCAATGTCAACCAAGTTGGAGAATCTTCCTAGAACGTTACCAACATTTTAATTAAATGTAACCGTTTTTTAACTTTTAGGAAATGTTCTGTTAAATTAATGAAATTAATCAAAAAATCTAAAATAATGGCTTTAAACTATATAACTGATCAATGCACCAACATACCAGGTCATTTAGTGCTTAAAAACAAAAACAAAGTGGATGAGTAAGATATTTGGCTACAGAAGTGACATTTCTTACCGATCTCTACAGATTCTGTCCAAAAACAAACCCAGTGAAATGACGTCAACACTACTGGAGGAGTTCCTGGCTAGCTAAAGTGGCTAGCTTAGCTAACGAACTAGCGACGTCGGTCGCGGCGTGCATGACCAGAATGGCACATCGATGAACCACCAAAGACACACCCCATTTCTGTTTAAAAATTAAGAAAGGGGCGGAGTTTTTGAATTTTTCTGTGCCCAATGTCGACCATTAAATGTGCTGAGAATGTTCCAAAAGTAAGCAACGATCCTGCACCATTCCCAGAAAGTTGTGTAAATGTGTATGCAAAACCATAGGACAACCACGCTCGAAGAAACATGTGATTCTCAGAACGTTTTGTTCTAGCTGGGTGATCTTAACATGCATTTATCAAACATATTTGTTTTAGTCCCTCTCTATCTCTCTGCATAGGTGTGTGCCGTGCAGGTGAAAAACTCAGGCCAGATGTACGCCTGCAAAAAGCTGTGCAAGAAGCGTCTGAAGCAGAAGAATGGTGAGGGCATGGCACTGCTGGAGAAACAGATCCTGGAGAAGGTTAACAGCCTGTTCCTGGTGAACCTGTCCTATGCCTACGACTCCAAGACCCACCTGTGCCTCGTCATGACCCTGATGAATGGCGGCGACCTCAGGTACCATATCTATAACATTGGTGAAAAAGGCCTTGAAATAGGCCGCATCAATTACTACATTACACAGGTCACCACAGGAATCCTCCACCTACACGCCATGGATATAGCGTACCGAGACATGAAGCCAGAGAACGTGCTACTGGACAGCTTCGGCCAGTGTCGACTCTCGGATCTGGGGTTAGCGGTGGAGCTGCCTGGCGAAAAGACCATCAATCAAAAGGTAAGAGCTCTGATAGGCTGAGATGAACTCCATCCTTGTTTTGGGGCGGCAGGTAGCCTAATGGTTATAGCGTTGGGCTAGGAACCAAAAGGTTGCTGGACCGAATCCCCGAGCTGACAATGTAAAAATCTGTCGTTCTGCCCCTGAACAAGGCAGTAAACCAACTTCCCCGGTCGGCCATCATTGTAAATAAGAATTTGTTCTTAACTGACTTGCGTAGTTAAATTTTAGAAAATGTTTCATTACTCTATGTTAACAATGATTGAGTTGTTTTTAGAGTTAGGGTGAGATGACATGCTATTTCATGTGAGATTACATAGGGATATATCTATGGATAGGGACCTATCCATAATACCAGTGTTTTACATCATTACCATCCCACCGGGCACAAACTGGTTGAATCAATGTTGTTTCAACGTCATTTGTGATGTATTGGAATCTACGTGGAAAAAGTCACCATTGTTTTGAGGGTGAAATTTCCACATGGCAACCAAATATCAACATAGACACACCATGTATAAAATATGTTGAGTTTGTACCTTTAAAACAACGTCAGATCTTCAAAGTTATATCCATTATCAGACTAAAACAATAGGCTGGGTCACACCTCCACACCTCTTGAGTGTGTTGAAAGATCTCCACTTAAAAACTAGATAGATTCACTGTTGCTATTGAAGTCATTCCAAAGGGTATAGATTTAACAGAGCAAATTAAATGTGACCATACTTTATCACTCATTATCATTAATTATGCTATTTAGGCCTGTATAGCATTTGCAAAGTCATCAACGGCTGAAGTTAACTAAAAATAGCTGAAACAATAGGCCTAAGGTTTCAGGCTCTGGTTGATTGAAAATGTTATGATATTTAATGATACACAACCAAATATCAACATTTGAAAGAGATATTTATTCTGCTTGGATAGTTCCACCTGTGACACTGACTTAGTCTGGCTGTAATTCCAGTTTGTCTACAAATTAATAATTGACTTAGACGTTTGGTTGGGATGAAGATGTGAATCCAACAACAAATGATTCATTTGTAAACAAACAGCAATTAAATTCAGTGGTACAGATGAAACTATCCAATAAGAAGATACATCTCTGATATAGAACAAATAGCCTGACAAGTTAACCAATTATATGTTGAATTCACATCTCCAACTCAACCAAAAATAGTTAAAGAATGGGATTAAGTCAGTGTGTAAGGGTTTTCTGTATGTGAAGGAGAGTCAGACCAAAATGCAGCGTGGCTATTGCGATCCATGTTTAATGAAACAAAGTAAACACGAATCAAATACAATAAACGTACCACGAAAACCGAAACAGCCTAATACTGGTGCACAGTAACACAGAGACAGTAACAAGGACAATCACCCACAAAACCCAACACCAAACAGGCTACCTAAATATGGTTCCCAATCAGAGACAATGACCAACACCTGCCTCTGATTGAGAACCATATCAGGCCAAACATAGAACTAGACAAACTAGACATGTAACATAGAATACCCACTCAGCTCACGCCCTGACCAACCAAAACATAGAAACATACAAAGCAAACTATGGTCAGGGTGTGACACAGTGTCTCAGATGGAACAATCTCCTTTACATTTAACATTTACATTTAAGTCATTTAGCAGACGCTCTTATCCAGAGCGACTTACAAATTGGTGCATTCACCTTATGACATCCAGTAGAACAGTCACTTTACAATAGTGCATCTAAATCTTAAGGGGGGTGAGAAGGATTACTTATCCTATCCTAGGTATTCCTTAAAGAGGTGGGGTTTCAGGTGTCTCCGGAAGGTGGTGATTGACTCCGCTGTCCTGGCGTCGTGAGGGAGTTTGTTCCACCATTGGGGGGCCAGAGCAGCGAACAGTTTTGACTGGGCTGAGCGGGAACTGTACTTCCTCAGTGGTAGGGAGGCGAGCAGGCCAGAGGTGGATGAACGCAGTGCCCTTGTTTGGGTGTAGGGCCTGATCAGAGCCTGGAGGTACTGAGGTGCCGTTCCCCTCACAGCTCCGTAGGCAAGCACCATGGTCTTGTAGCGGATGCGAGCTTCAACTGGAAGCCAGTGGAGAGAGCGGAGGAGCGGGGTGACGTGAGAGAACTTGGGAAGGTTGAACACCAGACAGGCTGCGGCGTTCTGGATGAGTTGTAGGGGTTTAATGGCACAGGCAGGGAGCCCAGCCAACAGCGAGTTGCAGTAATCCAGACGGGAGATGACAAGTGCCTGGATTAGGACCTGCGCCGCTTCCTGTGTGAGGCAGGGTCGAACTCTGCGGATGTTGTAGAGCATGAACCTACAGGAATGGGCCACCGCCTTGATGTTAGTTGAGAACGACAGGGTGTTGTCCAGGATCACGCCAAGGTTCTTAGCGCTCTGGGAGGAGGACACAATGGAGTTGTCAACCGTGATGGCGAGATCATGGAACGGGCAGTCCTTCCCCGGGAGGAAGAGCAGCTCCGTCTTGCCGAGGTTCAGCTTGAGGTGGTGATCCGTCATCCACACTGATATGTCTGCCAGACATGCAGAGATGCGATTCGCCACCTGGTCATCAGAAGGGGGAAAGGAGAAGATTAATAAATGTTGATATTTGGTTGCATTGTCAACCAAACACCATTCAATATTACTTTTGTGATACACTAAATATCCTAAAGTTAAGGCTTTCTTACAAGTTAATGTAACATTCAACCTTAAAATGAATAACACATTCATGGCCACATTTTGAGATTACTGTAAATATACTATACTATTACTTCGTATGTAATCATATAAAGCGTGCATGTTTAATATTAGCATGCATAGGTCCCTCCAGGTCTGTGGAGATCTTCACAATTGCTGTACTAATCTGTGAAGAATCTCAAACGGAATTGATCACTTGCACCATGTAATTTTAATGTTATCTCCACTGCAATCCAGGTAATTTGGTTCTGCTATTAGATTAAGAGCAGTGATAACACATTCATCTGAACTCATTATCTAACATTGTATTCCCATTTGAACATTGCTGTGCTTTTGGATGACAACTATACCAAAATGTTTTTCCATTGGATTTGGGTTGTGCTTTTAGGTGGTTGAAAGAAAGCATAGTGATAACACATTGGAAATTCAACTAACTTTTGCCTGTCTTTTTGAGTGGTTGAATATAGATTGTAGTCTCACCTCTCAACCAAATATAACTCAATTACCCACATTGAAATGACGTGGTGTGCCCAGTGGGATGTGACCTGTTCCACGTTAGTTATGTCCATGACGTTGACCTCTCTGTCACTGTCTATAACTCAGGCTCCCCATTGATCCATAGAAGGGACACTTCTATCCTCACTCATATACAGCCGACTCCTGATTAATGCAATGACATACAAATATCTGAGGAGCCAATAAAAAGGTTTGCCTATATTTGAATTGGAACTGGTCCATGAACTACAACACACTTCACTCTCATTAACCTTCAGTCACTCACTCACTGTTGAGTGAGACATTGGGGCCTAAAACAGGCTTGTCCCATTGGGGCCTAAAACAGGCTTGCCCCATTGGGGATTGGCCTTGGTCAAGGGGCTCAGCGCATTAGCCCACAGCCCACTAATCTTAGCATTACTCAGAGGTGGCTGGGATCTGTCTGCGAGGAGAGGCTCAGTCCCAGTGGGTATCCACTCAGTGGAGAGTGGTGCAGCCCAGGGGGGGCTCAGATCAGGACATGGCCTCAATAGAGGGCCTACTGGAGGCTGGTGCAGGGGGAACCTGGTGCAGGCATGTGGTGCTGATGTTACGAAAGAGCTTTGGTAGAATTCAGGGATACAAGGTCCCTGATAAAAGGCATGAGGAGCATAAGGGTAGATTGGCCTATGTAAGGGTAGAATCCCCCCAAAAATTGTAACAGTATTTTTTTATTGGAATTTCACAGGTTTCACCCATATTAATTAAGAGATACAACAACAGAGACAAAGCAACAAGAAAAAAAACAGCACTCACTTACACATACCTACGTATATATATATATATATATATATATACACATACATACATACATACATACATACATACATACATACATACATACATACATACATACATACATACATACATACATACATACAGTGGGGCAAAAAAGTATTTAGTCAGCCACCAATTGTGCAAGTTCTCATACTTAAAAACATGAGAGAGGCCTGTAATTTTCATCATAGGTACACTTCAACTATGACAGACAAAATGAGAAAAAAAAATACAGAAAATCACATTGTAGGATTTTTAATGAATTTATTTGCAAATTATGGTGGAAAATAAGTATTTGGTCACCTACAAACAAGCAAGATTTCTGGCTCTCACAGACCTGTAACTTCTTCTTTAAGAGGCTCCTCTGTCCTCCACTCGTTACCTGTATCAATGGCACCTGTTTGAACTCGTTATCAGTATAAAAGACACCTGTCCACAACCTCAAACAGTCACACTCCAAACTCCACTATGGCAAGACCAAAGAGCTGTCAAAGGACACCAGAAACAAAATTGTAGACCTGCACCAGGCTGGGAAGACTGAATCTACAATAGGTAAGCAGCTTGGTTTGAAGAAATCAACTGTGGGAGCAATTATTAGGAAATGGAAGACATACAAGACCACTGATAATCTCCCTCGATCTGGGGCTCCACGCAAGATCTCACCCCGTGGGGTCAAAATGATCACAAGAACGGTGAGCAAAAATCCCAGAACCGCACGGGGGGACCTAGTGAATGACCTGCAGAGAGCTGGGACCAAAGTAACAAAGCCTACCATCAGTAACACACTACGCCAACAGGGACTCAAATCCTGCAGTGCCAGACGTGTCCCCCTGCTTAAGCCAGTACATGTCCAGGCCCGAAGTTTGCTAGGGAGCATTTGGATGATCCAGAAGACGATTGGGAGAATGTCATGTGGTCAGATGAAACCAAAATATAACTTTTTGGTAAAAACTCTACTCGTCGTGTTTGGAGGACAAAGAATGCTGAGTTGCATCCAAAGAACACCATACCTACTCTGAAGCATGGGGGTGGAAACATCATGGGGCTGTGGGGCTGTTTTTCTGCAAAGGGACCAGGACGACTGATCCGTGTAAAGGAAAGAATGAATGGGGCCATGTATCGTGAGATTTTGAGTGAAAACCTCCTTCCATCAGCAAGGGCATTGAAGATGAAACGTGGCTGGGTCTTTCAGCATGACAATTATCCCAAACACACCGCACGGGCAGTGAAAGAGTGGCTTTGTAAGAAGCATTTCAAGGTCCTAGAGTGGCCTATCCAGTCTCCAGATCTCAACCCCATAGAAAATCTTTGAAGGGAGTTGAAAGTCCATGTACATAAATACATATCACACACACCCATACATACGTACACCATTTTCCTCTTCCCGCTCGGTGCTTCTCTCACCCCATGCCCATCATTGCGTCTCTCAATACATACATTTTAAACAAACTTACAAACAGAAATTAAACAAAAAAGCTAATTTTAAACCAAGAAGTTAGGTTCCACACATGGAACGTACAGTGTAGTTCTGAAATACATAGATCCCCGCCATTCTAAGAGATTCCTTGCAGGGTAGAATCAATTAATAAATCAATCAAAAGTTGTGCTATGCCACAACCAATTTGCCACGCATTAACTAAGTGAAGCATTGTGCTCTAGTCCAAAGTTGATTTAACACAGAGCATTTTGTTGCTATGATATGGAACCTTAGAACTAGGCCTAACCCCTCACTTCTCTTTCTCTGTTTCCTTCTCTGTCATCAAACCTCTGTCCTCTCCTCCTCCCCTCCTCCCTCTCCTCAGGCTGGCACAAGTGGCTACATGGCCCCAGAGATCCTGAAGAAAGAGCCTTACCGGATGTCAGTGGACTGGTGGGCACTGGGCTGCAGTATCTACGAGATGGTAGCAGCTCGCCTGCCCTTCAAGGACTATAAGGAGAAGGTGCAGAAGGAGGAGGTGGCACGGCGTACCCTCGAGGATAAATGCAAGTACGAGCACAAGAACTTTGACGAGGGCACCAAAGCCATCATCAACCTCTTCCTCAAGAAGAAAATTGACGAGCGTCTGGGATGCAGGACCAAGTAAGAGCTGACCACAGTTTCAGCCCAGAGATATTCCTGACTACATGGCCGGACCAGGAACAACTCTAGGGCCCTCTAGAGGTTTTCCTGGTCAGTTCTAGGTATCACATAAGGTGGTTTTGGGGGGGGTGTATATTTCTCTGACTTCAGTGTGTTTCTCTGTTATCCAGGAACGAGGACCCAAGGAAGCACGAGTGGTTCAAAGGCATTAACTTCCCTCGACTGGAGGCGGGGCTGATCGACCCACCCTGGGTCCCCAAGCCCAACGTGGTCTACGCCAAAGACACAGGGGACATCAAAGATTTCTCTGAGATTAAGGGTGTCGTGTTTGACGACAAAGATGACAAATTCTTCAAGGAGTTCAACACGGGGGCGGTGCCCATTGCATGGCAACTGGAAATGATTGACAGCGGACTTTTTGACGAGCTGAACGACCCCAACAGGAAAGAGTCGGCCGCTGGATTGGACGACGAGGAGAAGAAATCAAAATCCTGCACGCTTTTATAAAATCTCCTCTATACTATAGTTAGATTTGAAAATGACAAAAGTCCTATCTCATTAAGAACATTGTGAGGATAATCATAGCCACAAAAAAAGATGTGAAGTGGTAGTAAAATCCAGAGCCAGGTCAAGACACATATTTCCACCACTTCACACATTTTTTTGTGGATATGATTCTTCCTGCTCTATGACATTGTAATGATCATGATAAGCCACAGCACTTACGATGATATCAGGAATCGATAAGGTGATTTTGTCTATATCAATGGGCAGGGTCAGTGTCTGTGGTAGAATCAACAGGAAACAGCTCGACTAGAGCTGGAATGGGGACTGTGCTTTACAGGCACTGGCAGAGTTGCGGTAGCAGGCTTCTACCACAAGGTGTCCCCAGATATCTAGATATGTGGATATTCACAAGTCTTCTCAATATTGACCTGCTTGAAACGTCTTGCCTTTTTTTTAAATGCATATGGTAGGATCACCTTTGCATTTTTGAGTGAGATGTGGTTTTATTGGATTGCAAAGCTTTAACTCTTAAAGCCTTAGAGAGCATGAACTCTCACATCTTCACAACTATATTCCAATGACCAACACACTCCCAAACCACATTTTAACAAATGTATAATAGACCTGTAAAATGGATCTCACTGTGTTCAGTCTTATAAGCTATTTTGTAATAGTGATATGTATGGTTTCTTTCAAGTGCAACTATAACAATCTATATGCTAACTTATTTTCACCCATTAGTTACATTTAAAGGCCCAATGCAGCTGTGTTTATATCAATATCAAATCATTTCTGGGTAACAATGATGTATGTACCTTACTGTAATAGTATTCCATTAAAATGAACAAAAATAGATCTTTAGCAAATAACTATTTCTCAAGCAAGAATGTTGCTAGGACTGTCTGGGAGTGGTCTGAGTGGGGAGGGGAAACTGAAAAGTAGCTGTTATTGGCAGAGATGTTTGGAACTCTCTTTGTAAATGGTGATGTCAACAGAAAAGTCAAAAGTCCATGGAAACCTGCTGATTAGATCCTGTGTAGATTGTATTTTCAACAAGCAACTATCAGGAAATAATACTGATCAAACTGTGTTCGTTTCATCAGCTGTTACACAATATAATACAAAACACAGGAAAAAAAACATTTTGACTGCACTGGGCCTTTACGAATGTGTGCGCACCACAATGCACCTTACGAATTAAGCATGTTCATTTATTTAAGAGACTGAGATGATCATAGAGGATTTTGGTGTCTGTGTGGACATTATAGTCTTTGTATGAGTTGAATGGATCTCAGAAGAATGTTCAATCAAAAGCTGGTCCTCGTTTGTGCTTGTGTCTTTGTTACGTTGAGCTTCTTGAAGTGACATTTGATTTGCAATTCTTACAGTGTACATCTCTCTTTCTTTTTTTGAAAAGATTGTGGATTCTTGTGGTATGTGTATGCTGAATGGAAAGGTGATATGTGCAATAGGAAATTGTTGAAAATCAAAGAAATAATGA